>NW_028258315.1:12146742-12298257 GCF_053883595.1 Heterocephalus glaber
TCAGTGATGGGTTTGCAGATTTGCTGGTTCCAAAACCCATGTCCACTACTTTAGAGCTGAATCATTTCTTTGACTCAAAAACTGATGTGTGGGTAACACCCTGCCTAACTGTCCTGCTTCTTTGAGATCCAGTAGGCAAGGGCTACAAAAGGCCAGAAACAGATGTGGTCCAGGTGAGCAAGACAACTTTTGATGGCGAACTCTGTGAAAATAAGAAACAGAAATAAAAATACGAACAGCAGACTAATTCTCCCTGAAGTGTTGCCTTTGCCGTGACCAAAACCTCAACCTAATAGTTCAGAGAGGCCAGTTTAACATTTACCAGTTTATAAATGTAGGCCACATTTATGCCTTTGCTCTTGATTATCATTGTAAGAAATGTATCTCCTTAGAACATTATTGCTTAACCAAATTCTTGACTTTTTTTTGTACCTGGGATGGAACTCGGGACCTTACGCTTTCAAGGCAGGTGATGGAACCACTGAGCTAAATCCCTGGCCCTCTTGACTTTTACAAGTGATTTTGAGTTGGAGAGTTTTACTTTCCTGGTACAGTCCAAACTTCACTTCAGCTCTCCCCTAGATAACAATATTGAAGAAGAAACCTAACAGTTTGAAGCTGAAAGTAACACAATCCCACACTCAGCCAAGTGGGCCATGTGCACCATTAGTCCAGCTTGGCACAAAACAGCTAAATAACCAACGGGTGCCCTTCTTTTTCAATCCCCTCTTTTTTTTTTCCACCCTCTCCTTCTTCCCCCAACTGATTGCCCTAATTATTTGTTTTGACCTCCCAAAAATACAACCAGAAGTTTCTAAGCAGAGCCTTCCTTTCTGAGAGGGAGAGACTTAAATGTCCCCTGCGGATCTGCGGAAGTCTGGGGCTGTTCATTAACTCCCACTTACACCGTGGAATTACAGTTTGCACAGCTGTGGAGCCAGCTGCCCTCAGCTCACGGCAGACCGAGCCTCCCTGCCTTCTGGCACCAGCCTTGCTCTATCCGATCATGAGCCTGGCTGTAATCAGCTAAGAAGCAACTCTTTCAATACGAAAGTGACTTGAGCCAGCAGTTTCGGCTCAGGACTTAGCCCTGCCTTTTGTGTAAGGAACTTCAGGCTAGAAAGCAAATCTCCACGTGGATACTGTTCAGTTGAAAATTATGAGGAATTGGGGTTGTTATTTACTTATTAATTTTCATTGAGTTTTACAGCTTGGAGACTTCTCCTAAACTACGGATTTTATTCATAAAATAAGTAAAAAATGTTAGCCAGTTGTTTGGGGCTGGAGCTTTAAAACCAAATTCTTGTTAATCACTGATTCCTTATTATACATAATTTATCACCTAGTTTTTCTGCATGTAATTCACTGTTTTTGACATTAACTTTATCATAAAAGACATTTGGTTAATGGGTTTCAAGCAAATTACATGCTCAATACTTTACTCCAATGGTGTAGAATTTCACAATGACTAAATCTTTTTTTCAAGTTAGAAAGAGCCTCAGGTATCATTCCTTTATCCTTTCATGGAAGAAGCACATTGTAAATATGCAGAGACAAATCGTTAGTGTGGTTTCTGAGGTTTAGCCAAAGGTGGTCCCTACGCACCACATATCACTCAGTCCTCACCACAGAAATCCTACTCTTGCCATGAGGCAGCCACACAGCCGCGCCAACAATGCCTGCAAAGGATGCTCTGTGTGCTGTTTGGTTCATTTGAAAACTCTTTGTTTTTCAAAATTAATTCATATATGTACACCTATGGGTAAGGTAATATCCTTTCAGGTATCTTGAGAACATTTCTATTTCTAGAAACAAAATATTTACTTTGATTTTTTCTTATCCACTAAAATCTAAATCAAACCATATTACCACTCTGCTCATAGCACAGCAACCAAATAAACGGAGGGTATGTTAAGTCTAAGACCAACTGGAACTATCTATAAAAATATTATCAGGTCAAGCCAAACTAAGCTCAAGTCAGCCTTAAATCCACGTCATTGGCCTCTGGGTTACAGCTCATATAATGTGATCTGTATGAACAAATCCTGTTGCAAACCTACCTTATAAAAAAATATATCATCTGCAGAGCCCTTTCATAAGCCCAATTATAAGAACAATTCAGCAGAGTTACAGCCACTAGAATCTGTGTCTGATAACCTCCTTGATACCAGTTATTGAAGACAGAGTGGAGATACTGAAGTGGAAAGGAAACATGACAATTTAGCCAACACAGAACTAAGTCTGGCAAAATCACTCAATCAGGCATTACTTTACTTATTTCTTGTTACTATATTGTTAACTTCACTTATTGTATGGGTTGTATCTTTAAAAATCTAAAAGCTGACCCTTTATACATAAATATGAATATATTGTCAATAACTCACTGATTTATTTGCATAAAATTTTACATGATTCATTTAGAAATATTAATGTTTTGATTTAAACTTAATCAGCCCCATACTTTGTTAACTATGATCTTGGTGGCAATTTACAGGCAGGGAAACAAGAATAGCAATTAATAAAACAGTTAATTAATAAAAATATATTACTGGGGAAAAAAGTCTATTGGTCAAAGATGTAACAATTCCTTATTGACAAAATTCCTTATTGACAATTCCTTTTGACAAATCTGCCATAATCAGCTTCTCACCCTGACATTCCAAAACTCAGATGAGAAGAACTAATAACTAAGTTTGTTATCCCATTAGGGTTGAAATGGTGATGCTGGTTTTGAAAAGAAATCATATGGGTTATAATAAAATGGCATTGAAGGGAATAAATGATGTTAAGATGTTAAGGTTCAAATGAAAGCTTTCCTGCAGCCAAGATCTCTCATTTAGAACCGGAGAAAAATGAGAAGCATGTGTGGCTACTGGAGTATTGATTGAATTATTTAGTGCGTTTTCTGCAACTGAACAAATACACTCAGCAATACAGGGGTATATTAAAGGCTAGTGTAGTTTTCTTTCCAGTTTCTTGTGCTTAGAGGACTTTATTTGCTGTTAGTCTCTGGATAACTCAAATAAGGTCCAATAGCCACAATGAACCTTGAGCACATTGTAGTGTCTTTTCTAAATCATAATTGCCTTCATTTCGCTCATGCTTGCTCTTTGGTGACAAACAAAAACAATTGTATGATTTATGGTTCATAAAAACATTCATTTTTCCCTTAAATCCTTAGTTTCTATAAACCTGTTGCTGAGGTTCAATTAGTTTTCTCCCCGGAATGGCAGAATACTGTCACAAGGCTGAGGTTCTTGTGATTACTCTCATGAAATTCCTGGCTCTGCCTGTGTTAGAATAAAATGGTTTGCTGTGGTGAAGGTTCAGAGGCTGTACAGCCAGGAGTGGATGGAAAAACTCAAGTACTTAAGTGTTATGGTTTAGACCCAAAATGTCTCCCCAAAGGCACATGTGTACAGAGGTGGGGTTTTTGCTAGGTGATTGGATCACACAAGTGCTAGAATTGACTTGCTATTAGGAGGAAGGACCTGGTAGCATGACCTGCAAGGGTGTATATTTGCCTCCAGTTCCTGCCTTCTGTCTCTGCTTCTTGACTGCCATGGGTTGAGCAGCTTTCCTTCTACCATCTTATTTCTGCCCCACAGCTAGCCAACCATGGACTGAAACTGTGAGCCGGAATAAACCTCTGTTATTTTGTGGGTGTCGGGTATTTTGTCCTAGCAACATGAAAGTGACTGAGATGATAAGTAAAAGGCAGAATACCAGGATTCTGCAGGAAGTGAGGTTCCCGCTGACTTGCATCATGTTATCATGAAGAGAAGGAGGGATATGTTTGGGGATCACAGGTCTGATAGGTATTCAAGGGATGTACAGGTGAAACGATGGTCTGACCACTGAGCGACACAGGAAAGCATTGCATTATAGAAAACAAACATGGATTCTTTTGTCACAGGCTTAAATTTGAATTTCGACTCTATTAGACAATTTTAAGGTCAATTTATGAACTTTAGATTGCTTACCAATAAGTTGCAAATGCTCATATCTCAGAATTGTGAGAACTGCATCAAAAGGAACTATAATGCTAAGTGCCTGGCATAGACATTGCACAATACATGCCTTTCCAATAACCTAAGCAAGAAGCAGGCACTGTTTAGTTTATTAACACAAAATCTTGATGTTGTATCACAGTTACAATTATTTCATTAGATTTTCATATTCTGTTAGAAAATGATAGGAAAAGAAAATATAGTTTTTTATCTTTATCATGACATTTCATTAAGTGTTAATCTAACAAGTATTCATGAAAGGACTGCTATTTACATAATACAATTTAACAGTTTCATCAACAATTAAATGCATGAGTACATACAACATCCAGAAAGGAGGGAATGAAATATATCTTCCTTAGTCGCCCCTGAATCTGCAGGGATAGTAGAGAATATAGCTTGTAATAGGTGTAAAAATTACCTGTTGAGCAAAGGATTGGATGACAGCCATACAATGTGGCTGTTAGTCTAGCCCTATACCAAACTCGTGGGAATTCTTCATCATCTGGTAACACCTATGGTTATCTCTGTGTGTTTGGTCCTTACTTGCTTGTAACAATATTTGTATCCAGACACTTTAGAACAAGGAGAGAAACCTTACAGCTATTTACAGACTAATCAGGTCTCTTGGCATTGCTGTGTACACTTCTTTAATCCCCCTTATTTTCAAAGAAGGGTTCAGAGACATAATATTCTCTGAGCAGTTTGTGTTTAGGTCCTAAAAATGTGAAAAGTATTATGCTGACTTTTCCTCATGTTACTTTATAGTTCCAGCAGCACTTACAATGATACCATTAGCCTTTCTCCATCAATACTCAGCTCATAGTCTCATCCCAGTGATTCCCTCAACATGAAGAAAGAATATAGTGCAATTCTTACAAAGAAGACTGAATGTCTAATCTACATTTCAAGCGATGTCCTTCATTTTGCCTATTTTGCAAATGTAGAGATGGAAAAGTAAGTAGGTACTGAGAACAACCATAGTGTGTTTCTCCTCACTGACCCAGAATGTTTTCTTTTTGAGCTGTGTATAGGAACTGACATCCCTGTGACAAACTCATAGGAGCCTCATATTTGATATATTTCTGAAAACCATACCTAAATTTTCCAAGATGAACAGTAATGAAATCAGAAAAATGGCATCCTGCTTTAAAGGCATCTTCCATCTCCAAGTCCTTAAAGTATAAACTTGAATTCAACAGAATTATTCTTTAATTCCATTGCTATACTAAGGCTGCCTTAAGATTATGAGTAGGGAAATTATTTAAATATTTAAAGAATTGAACTGATAAAAAGCTTAGAGATTATCTATTCCAACTAGCACATTTTGAAAACAAGGAAATTATGACCTACAGAGCTCTGTGGTCCCTAAGTTAGGAAAAGAAAAGGAAAAGGAAAAGTCTTCCAATCTAAGCATTTAATAGTACTTCATAAGTGTGAAGCAGCAAACATCGTTTAGGGCATGTGAATGGTAGAGAATGAATAGTACCTCAGTTCAGCAGGTATGATGTCACCAACTCATACAATTTCACGAAAATTGTCTCTGCACATTTCTTCCCAGTCCCATCAGTGACATCACATTGGCACTTTAACATGGATCACAGAGGAAATTGAGAATCAACACATACTACTATAGAAAGCTAGTATTCCCCTGCTGGGTATCTTCCCCAAAGAATTAAAAAAATCATACCACAGTGATATATGTACACCCATGTTCATTGTAGCAGAGTTTATAATAGCTAAAACTTGGAAACAGCCCAATTGCCCATCAACTGGAGACTGGATAAAGAAAATGTGTTTTTAAAAAATAAAGTGGAGTATTACTCAGCCATAAAGAATGAGAAACTAGAGACATTTATAGATAAATGGATGCACATTGAGGCCATACTCTCAAGTGAAATAAATAGGACACACATACATAAATACCAAATAGTTTTTGTGGTGTGAGAAACTGAAAGTGTAAATAAGGATTCAAATATATAATAGATAATGTGAAATAGGAAGAAAAGGTCCAAAGGGGCAGGGGAAGTGGGAGGTGTAGGGGAAAGGAAAGAAGGGAAAGGAATAAATATGAGAAAAGGAAAAACTAGAAACAAAGTCTTTGTAAATAGGGAGGGATGGAGGGGTTGAAGGGAGGGCAGGGGAATGGGGAAAAATAAGAACCAAGATACATTATGTAAAGGTACTAATTCCCAATAATGAATGTCAACATATTGTATACATAAAATGTACCAATAAAATTAGTGAATTAAAAAAATAAATAAATTAGAGAGCTGGTTGTCAAACTTACTTATCAGCACAACTGCTCAGTACACATACTTGAGCCTGCTACTTGGTAGACATACTTTAAGTACTAAGAACATACGCAAGTAGTTTAAGCATGTTTTTTGTTTGTTTTATTTTGCTGCAAAAAAAATCATCAGAATGATTTTGCTTGATCAATGAAATTTGACAATTTAACATTTAAATGTTTATTCACTTCGAAGGATCTAAGAACATGTTGATAGGTAACTTTTTATGATTTTTTTCCTATTTTTTACATGGAAAAATCAGTGTAGCTAGGGTAAAATTATAAACACATCATGCTTCATTTTAGAGCAGATATGGATGACACAAACATATTTAGACAACTTTCCATGGAAAGTATTTTATCACCTTGCGTTATATTTTTGACACTAATGAAGGTGAAAGTAAATGGCTTTTTGCAGCCCATTCAATAATAAGATGAAAGTGGTCAACATCCCGACGTACTATGCAGCGCTTCCACATTTTCCACCTAATGCCATCGCAATACCTTAAATCTGCTGGAAGAGTTTCAATCACTTAAGCGTGAGTCATTTCCAGTGGCTCCATCATGGCCTTGCCAGCTGGGCAAGTACATCTAGAAACAAGAAGTCAACAGCTATTGAAAATTCCCCTAGCCTCTCCTCAGTACAATTGTTTCTCTACATTAAAACTTAATACTCCTCTGTAGGCCTTACAAAGAGAGTATCCATAAATTATATTTCAGTTTCTGCAGGTCGTATGAGTTTTGAAGCAACATAGGGGAAGATTTTGTTTGCTTGTTTTCTGAATAGTTATCAACTCATAGTAAATGCAGCTACCCACAGAATGAAGGCTCCCAACAGATACCTACCTGACTGGCTGTGTCTGAACAAACCTCCTAACCACTTTTCTTTCTCTTCAAAGCAGTACCCAATGACAATCATGAAAGATTACATGTGCGTATGCTGAGAAACCAAATTTGAATTTTGCATTTATGCACAGGGGGTGTGTAGGGTGGTGATTGATTACATTTGCTTCTTTTATGCATATTAAAGCTCTCCAGTACATTTTTTCAAGCACTCTGACATATGGAAGAAAACGTATGAATGGATTCAGAATGAGAGATCGCTGATTAAGAAAATGGCCTAAGGATGAAGAATTCCAGGAAAAATAATCAGGCAAACTTCAAAGGTGTCAGTGAACACTGTTTGTGTTACTTAAGCATATTCAAGCTGAATACGGGAACAAAACGAAATTTTTAGTGGTCTTCAGCATAAATATCATTGCATAATGGACTTGTCGTTATTCTTTGGTGTAGAAAGTAAGGCCTAGCAAATTGGGACAATTTGATTTGTCATTTGGGAAGTAGGATTGCATGATTTTGATCAACTTGTGACTAGGCACAACATTACTTTCTTTGGGACAATTAATTAGAATGCCATCAAGTCCCCCTTTTAAAGGACAGGTCCTTAAAGGAACAATTATCACCATCAAACCCCAGGACAATAGACCCTAGGAAGAGTGTCCATTGGAACGAAGAAGAGATTTTACTTACTTACCTTAGGATCATGGCAGGGTGAATTAGTGTGAATGGGCAAAACCATTATTTTTAAATTTCCTTTCTCATTTTCAGAAAAGAATGAGTTCCAGTTTTGGTTTGAGTTGAGGTGTATGGGTTAGAGCATGACCTGTGGAGTCCAGCACATGGCGGTTGAATCCCACACATGGCCTTTGCTGAGAACAGGACCTGGAGTTATTGCTGAAGCCCTCTATGTCTTACTTCCTCTTGGATAAATGGCAGCAGACAACTAGCATCTGCTGCACAGTTGGGAGGATTAGATTAGGCAATCTGTATAAAGTTCTCAGGGTGGTTTTGGGAATGCAGTGAGCATTCTGGAAATAGTAACTGGTGTGATTAGAAGAGACTGCTGGCCCAGTCAGCTCAGGATACTAATGAGCTGCAGAGACTTTGCTCCAGCTGAGAGAAGTGCTGCAGACAGGCTTGGACTAGCAGAGCCAGCTGGCTCAGCTGCAAGATCCCTCCATGCGCCGATGTTTTCACTTTGGTCCCTCTTTGGCACAGATCTGCTTAGGGCCTCTGAACAAATCTCTTTAGCCCCCTGGCTGGAAGCCTTGGCTAAATCAAGCTGTCCCACACCATAGTTCAGGCTGTGACTAGGCAGATGCAGGTCTCTCTTAGGCAACTCAACTCCTGGGGTGAACTATTTAACTCAGTAGGCAGGTAAAAGGTGTGATATGCCAGTGTTTAGTCATTTATTATTCTAACCGCTTGGGATGATTATACAATTTGAAATATCACAAGACTTGGGCAGCAGGGTATGAGTCAGTGAAGGCTTCAGGTCCTTGTGCCCTTCCCTTTGGAAAGCCTCCTTGCTGAGTCCCGCCATTGTGGGGACTCTTACACTTGTTTTACAACCATGCCAGGACAGCAATAGTAGAAATAGAGTTCTAGGTGTTAATACATCTATTTTACAAGATACATCTATTTAGAATCACCTGTGCTTAGACTATTTGCTAGACACTGGGGACACAAAGATAGCTAAGCATGCCCTTCATCCTTAGAACCCTGACTCTACCTAGGTACAGGGATTATAAACAGATGGTGACATAGTCCAGGTACAGACAAAGAATAACTAGACACAGAAAATGAAGAGACCATCCTGCCTGGGAGAGGTAGGGACTCTAGAAAGAAGCGTACTTGGGCTGGCTCTCAAAGGATGAGTAGAACAGGATAATTCCCAAGGAATTAGCCACGTGTAGGGAGATGGGGGAATGGTTCAGGAACCGAGGGGCATCTTAATGAGAGGAAATAGTTTACAAAGTGCATTTAGCATTTAGCTTCCCCTGGCTTACAAAATTATTTCTGTATTTCATCAAAACTTTCCATAGATTATCTGCAAGGCACCAAAGAGGCCATGGGGACGCCAAGATATCTCTTCCCTAAGGAACACAGGTGTGGAGGAGGATAGCTATGGAAGGCAAACCAATGGGACATTAGTGATCTAATCATCTCCATGCTCAGCTCACAGGCAGGCAGACAACTAGGATCTGCTTGGCAGTGAAAGTGGCAGCTGAGTAGAGCTTCAGGAATGAGGGCGTCCTCCAGGAGTGAGAGGAGAGAGAGTATGTGAAGGCAGAGCTCATGCACACAACGCAAAGGACAAGAAAGTGGTAGGACAGAGTATGTTGTGGCAGCAGGAAAATGCAGAGAAGGCTCAAGAGAGAATGAAACAGAGCAGGGCTTCTTTTTTAAAAGTTAATTTCATTGGTACCTTTTAGGTGTACAATATAATGACATTCAGCATTGGAGATGTGCACCTTGACACAATCCATCTTGGTTCTTATTTTTTCCCCATTCCCCTGCCCTCCCTTCAACCCCTCCACCCCTCCCTATCTACAGAGACTCTGTAAATATTGGCTTCTAAAAGTTCCTGGAAGATAGATCATAGCAACCTTACACTGGAGGCAGTATAAACATCTGGTAAAATGTGAGAAAGGCCTGAAGGGAGAAAGTAATAGCGGAGATGGAAAATTAATGTGGGATGAAAATATTTTAAATAGTGGTACTGTATAGCCTGGACCTCATACTCAGCTGACTGTGACGGATGGGGAAGTGGAATAAATGACTTCTAATTTCCTCCCTTGGCCAACTAGGCAGATGGAGGGTTCTATTGACCACTTTAGGGGACAGCAGATGAGACAGATACTCACTAGATAGATGAAGGTGCTCTAGATAACTAGGTCTGGCGTGACATCCTAGTGAAGGGTCTACCAAACAGTGAATACCTGGGTCAGGAACTTAGGAGAAATGTTCTCTAAAATCATCGATGGGAAAAATCTCCTGGGCAATGGTTCCCATTCAGTGGATCATCAGTGGATTTTATTATGCAAAGACAGATCCCTTCATCCCTTTCACAGCCCAACCACACGGCCTATCATTTACCTACTGTGTCTTTAAAATGTCATCCTTCACTCTATTTGGCACATCATGACGAAACCATAGGAAGCCTACTTCTAGGGAAGTCATGAGGAAAACTGGAACAGAATTGCAAGGGACTCCCCGTGGAACATCCATTTTAGAGGACAGGAGAGAAGAGGGGCCACCATGACAGCTGAGGAAGAATAAAGTGATGGCAGTGGAGAGAAGAGAGTGGAGAGGGGAGGAGTTTTCTGGGCCAATGTTAGGACCTGGAAGGTCAAATGCAGCAGACAGACCAGCAGGGACTAAACCATGATCTCTTTTTATTTGAGAGAGAGAAAACAGTGACTTTATCAAAGACTCATTCAGTCATGTGATAGAGCCCAGTTGCAGTTGGTAGAAGAGTGAATAGAGATGAGGAAGTGAGGCTGTAAAGTTGGTTTCTTATTCAAGGACATTGGCCATGAAGGAGAGGTGAGAACACCAGCCAGACACGCCAGGAGAGGTTTTGTACAGAGGTGTGGCTAATCTGATTTCCCTGCTTCACTAACCTGCTATGTGGAGAAGGGACCCTGTATCCTACAGTATTGGACATGTTCTAGATGCCAGTTCAGGGCATGCAGGTTCACATTTGGGGTTTTTGGCATGGAATTATTCAAACGTTAATTGTATGAGCACTGACTCCAGTGTCTCACTACATTTACAAATAGGTGCATGAACATAGTTCATAAGGAGAGGAAGGAGTTTTCTGCAGTTGGCCAGCAATAACAAATCTATAAAGATATTGGGATCCAATGGACAACTACCCTCTTTTCCTGAAGATTTTCTCTTATCTAGACTTATTTTAGTGTGTAACAGATATTTTATGCCCACCTCTCTGCACAATGGCCTTTCTCTTACAATCATCTGTTAAGTAACGTTTTTTTCCTACCACGGTACTTAGACCGTATGTTGCTCTTCCGTAACGTTTCTTACTTTTTTGTGGGGTAAGTGGTACTTAGAGTACCATTTAAATGCTCAAATACTAAGCAAATACACTAATTGGGCTTTAGTGTACATCAGCTCTTCCCAGGAAACAATTTATTGGTCAAAACTACCACCCCTCCAATTACTCTGAAATTGAAAGGTCTATTCTAATTTATGCTGGCTAAAGCATGACAAACACAGCATGATAGTCCATGTTTAAACCCTGTTTGCACTAGGATGTGTCATTTAAGCTCAGAAAAGTGTTGGAAATGATTCCAGATAATGGCAAATGAACTCTATTTTCAATTCCATTTTTAATTTAAGCCACTACCAAATCCAATAGGATTTCCAGACATTTATATAAAAATTCAACAAGGGCGTGTGATAATGACAAGACCTTTAAATAAGAAAATATGCCCTTTAAAATAATGAAAAGAAGAAGACAATCTGGCAAACTGATTGAACATGCAGCAGAAATCTCTCTTTAATAGAAATTTGGAAATAGTCATTTCTGAAGGAAAAATGGGTGAACAGTCATTAGAAGATATATTGGGAATATAACTCAGTGGTAGAGTGCTTGCCTACCGTGCATAAGGCTCTGGGTTCAATCCCTGGCACCGTGAGGAAAAAAAAACTTACAGCTCTGCATAAAAGAACTGGTTATCTCAGCTAAATCAATTTCACACCAAGGTTTCTTAATAGACGCTCAGCAACTGGAATTTCACATTTGGGAAGGGGACCTTTGAATGTCTGTATCCTACATCAGCTTGATCTTTAAAAATTGATGTGAGAAAGGGTTGTATTTTCCCTAATTAACTTGCAGTTACTATAACTGGCAGCGTCTAGCTTCTCCTGATTCACTAGTGTATTTTTTAGAATTTGAACAGTTTACCACCTTCCTAAAGGGATAGGAAGTGGAATTTTATATATTAATACTTACTTATTAGTCAGATACTTGAAAAACAGCACATTTCGAATTCACCCAAGACCCATGTGTGACAGAACCAGCAGGCTGTCAGTGAAAGTCTTGTCTCAATTCTAATACAAAACCCCAGACTTCACAGATCTTGTAATATCTGAGCTGTGAATATTTGCTTCAGGCATTAACTTAGCATTTAAAAAAAATCTTTAAAACCACATGGACATTTCACTTTGCCAGAATATCTACTTCTCATAAAGTGCTTAGCAATATCAAACTTTAAAAAAAATATCCAATGTTCTCCCATGGTGTGTCAGAAATAGAAATCCTTTGGTCCGTGAGCCCATCTTTCCCTTTTTTCTCATTTATTGGTTAATTGACTATGTAATTAAATTTACTCGCCAGAAAATGTATTGTGAACATAGGCAAAGAAGCAGTTTCTGCTAAGAATTTGTTCCGAGGGCTTTCACATTGGGAATGTAAAGGGTAGGGCTGGATGTAAACTACAAGAGAATGTCATGGTGGTTAGACCTGAAAGTGTCCAGCCAGAAGGTCAAACAACTGATAAAATTTAAAACACATGGCAATAGTGCTTCCAACAGATATGTATTTTTTGTATGGAGAATACTCTTCATTATATCCTTACATTCACGTTTGGTAGTACTGGCTGTCTTTCTACGTAACACTCATGATGGATGTTTGAAGAACCCCCAACAGTTTGTAAAGTGCTCTTCAATCCTATCTTTTCAACCCTACAGTAAACTCCTTGAAACCCAGAGGCATGTGTTATACTTTCCCAACACTTCATAGGAAATATATTCAAAACAGTAATTTGAATGTATTCAAAACAATAATTTCTCAAGCCTTTAATTATCTGTGGGATGTTTAAATGCAACATCACACCCACTGACAGACTATTACTCAAGGTGGTTTTCACTTGAGGCTATTAGCAGGAACCAGGGGCCTTGGTGTCAGATCCAGTTTAGTTCCAGAGGCAAAGTCACTTCTAATTAAAGTCATATACTACGCAAGAACTTTTCGGTCAACAAAAAGACCGTGTGTGCAGCAGTGCTCCCATAAGGTTGTAACTGAGCTGAAAAATTCCTATTTCCTGGTAACATTGTAACTATCGTAACATCATACAGCAGCACATTACAGATCTGTCTGTGCTGATGCTGGTGAAATGAACCTACTGTGCTTCCAGTTGTATAGATGTAGAACACATACCTTTGTAGACAGTGCGTAATACTTGGTAGTGATGTAAAACACTGTGTTAATGGTTTAGGTACTTAGTATGCAATAACTTTTATCATTTAGAATTCTACTTACCAAACATTTACTTGTAAAACAGTACCCTACATTACAAAGGCAGCAGAGTCCTACCTCTCATGTTTACCACATCTTTCAGTTGCAGCGCTGTCTCTTGTACTTGACTTAGTGTCACGTGGCTTTGTTCATCGTGGCTCTAAGAACAACAAGGTGTACAACGCAGCGTCAGTGTATAGTAGACAGGACCATGTAAGTTGGAACATCAAACTCTATGATGTTTGCACAAGAATAAAATCACCTGATAATTCATTTCTTGAAACATGTCCCCGTCATTAAATGGCACATCACTATAAGATAAAGATGAATGTCAGCAGTTCCTGAGTCACTCGTAGCTGACCAACCCGTAACTTTCCATCGTCTTTCCATTGTGTGATGTCTAGGGAGAAAGGTGCAGCTGGAAGGCCTGCCTGGCTCCCTGGCCACAGCGGCCTGTGACAAGGATGAACTAGGACAGTCTTCAGTGCCCACACTCTCTCTTCCTCCCAAGACTAACCTAGTCTTCCCAATCTTCTTGACACATTGATCGATTACCCAAGGACGTAGACACATTATATCATATTCCTAATGTTTGTGACTTCATAATAAATCAATAGTCTATTCCCCAAAAACATACCCAATGAAATCATACGTCCTATGGGAAAAAATGTTAAAGTAAATATCCTGACTGTTTTTTAAACACATTTATTTGGAGAAAGTTGGATCTGGCCATCTGTTGCCACATAGCTAACTAGTCACGTAGTAAATAGAATATGAGGATATAAATCTGTTCCCATTCACTGAACTCATTAATCATGGGGCCTAATGACTGCATAGCATAGCTCCCGCTCTAAGTTTGTATTGTGCTGCTCAAGGCTAATCTTGGGCCATCATTTACTTTTACTTGCTAAATAACAAATTAAAATTTAATATCAAAAATTTTTAAGGGCCGGGGATTTAGCTCAGTACTTCCGGTGCCTGCCTCGCAAGCGCAAGGTCCCGAGTTTGATCCCCGGTACCAAAAAAAAAAAAAAAAAAAAAAAAAACTTTAAAAACAGCCATCATGGTAGAGAAAATGTGCACATTCATATGAGATGCAAAATGAATCAAATGCAATTTGTACATATGGGACTGTAGAAGCAGGTGGTTTCCTTTTCCTCCAACTCTGCTAAATTTTTTAGAAGCTTGCCATTTGAGGATCTCAGAGTCCAAGAATCTTTTCTGCCAATAGTTTTGACTGGAACACATTGTACTACCAGGTCTACTGTAGACCTAGTCGAAGACACTATCAGCCATTTTCACAGATGTCACAGGCAAAGAACCATTTGTTAATTATGTATGTAAAACAGCCAAAACTGATTACCTTATTCAACCCTTATTTATTAAATGCTTACTCTGTGCCAGGCATTATGGTGGAGAAGGAAAGACAGTGATGAACAATATGGTCATATTCTCTGCTCTGATGAATTTTACAATTTAAAGGGTCATCTTAGTCTGAACACTCAACAGATACTTGAAAATATATTTCAAATAGATATTTTATCTTTGAAATGTGAATATAATATTTTAGCTGAACATGAACTTTTTCCATACATTTTGGTTAGCCTTGAAATTTAAAAAAAATTATATATATTTACTTCAATATAGATAGTATTGATTGTGTAGCCAACAGTCTTTATTTTCATTTTCCTTGTTTACTTAAAGAATGAAGAAAAAAGTGAGAATTTCTTTTGTTGTCTTCACACACTCCTCTTTACCATTTACAAACTGAAGTTTCTCCAAAATAAGAAAACAATCTTTCTACTTCTGCTGAAAAAATTGACTCTCTAAAGTTGGAAAGAGAGTAGACCAGGCTAAATGACACCCACCAGCTGCAAGTCCAGGTGCTGGCCATCCTCCTACCACCATCCTTCTAAGGATGTCCCTCGGCATCACGAAGTGTGACACAGCCACTATCAGCAGGCAGAGGCAGCTCAGGTCCAGAAGCATACTCAGAAATGCCTTATGTCTATTAGAATCAGTAATATTGCTCCATTTTAACATTTGTGATTCCACCTATTCCAAGTAAAATCCCACCCAAGTATGAAATGCAGTTATTTAAACCAAACAAAGGCATTATTTTACGGCTTCTTTATTTTCATCAGTCATCCATTCTTACCTTTCCTAGTTAAGGAACTAAGAAACCTCAAGTGCTAGTTTTATAACTAAATGGATATTTACTTTGTTCTTCCTGCTAGCTCATAGATTGAGGAAATAAGATATTGAATAGTAGAATAGCATTGAAAATTCTTAACTGTCTTAAAACAAAAAGATAGAAGACTAATTAGGGCCCTCAGCCTGTTACAAAATACCATCTTTAGTACAAAGAAAATAAGAAGTTGTGACCCACACTTTCCCACAGAGTCAAGATAATAATGCCCTACAGAAGGCTTCCAGAGCAGCAGTTCCCACTCCTTATTAAGTAACAACACATAGTTTCAAGGGTTGAAATTTTCAAGCATCCCCATAAAGACATGCATAGTATGCACATAGCATTGTGTTCAAAGTCCGTTGTTTGAAAATATGATGCCTTGTGCAACATTATTGTATTTTATTTAATACAGTATTTCCATGAATCTGAACAATGATTGCACAGACATGCTTGAGATTTATTAAAACACAGCTATACCTGGTGCATTCATGTGGAGGTGGTGACTTCCCATAATACTCCCAGTGTCTCACCACAAGGCGTGGTCGTGGTGTGAGTAGTACTCTCAATGTCAGGTAATATGTGGAGCCTTTTTAATGACAAAAATCAGGCGAAGGGCATAGTTTGATGGTAGAGCACTTTCTTAACATGCATGAGGCCCTGGGTTCAATCCCCAGCATCATAAAAAAAGAAAAAGACAAGAATACATATACCATTAGACCCTTGGAATTGACATCAATTCTTTTTATGTGCACATTCAGCATAACAAACATATTAAATGTGTACATATGCAAACCAGTTTGTAAACTTCTTACTCTCAGAATCCTGGGACAACCATAAAATCAAAACAAATTACAGTCAAACACAAGTTACAAAGCCAATTAAAATCAAGTGGAAAAAACCTAATTTAATGTGGCAAAACATGTTGTTTAGATGAAATTAAATTGCCACTAAATATGTGAATATGGTATTGACTGCTGTGGGAACAGAGCTTTTGAACTCTGCATGTTGGTCTATTTCCAGTTATGAGTGATAGTTTTCTGGGGGAACTCAGCAAAACTTTCATTTATTCTTTGGATTAACTCAGTGCAAATAAATCATTTACTTTTCAAGGTTGCCTTTTGCGTCCTTGTCTGTCCTACTTGTTGCTGTCATACACACCAAATATCTTTTAATTTTCATCTAGAAAGAGTAACATTAGATTAATTTTCATAGAGAATGTGTAGAATTTTTTAAAGCGCATCCAAGCACTTTCCCACCTCCATTACTGATTGCTATGGACATCACTTTGAAGACAGTGCCCTGGAAGAGTGTAAGAGTGGCTCTGAACCTGGGCTGTGAAAGCGTTATCTCGACATAATAGCACACATTATGAAAATTCAGTATTATATGGTCCAACATTTAAATGCACAGTTTGATTTTGTTACCTAGTGTATTACAGGGCTGCTGTTAACCTATATTGTGCCATCTTAGAAATTAGAAGAGTCTTTCTCCCAGCAGACTCGCCCCAAACCAGGGCTTAGGACTGAGCCACAAAAGGGGCCAGGTGGGGCGTGAGTACTTTCTGCCCCTTGGCTTGGTGCCCTGGTGCCATGGCGACCTGCCAACTGCACCTGGCAGGTGTGGTATGTAGTAAAGCTGATAAACACATTTTCTCCTATTCATTTCATTTTGTTTTCTAAAGAAAACATCCCAATTCTCAAATTGACTTATGAACTAAATTAAACCTCTTAGTAATGTCATATTCACTCCATTTAATTAAAGCAAGTGCACTGGGAGATGTTCCTTCCACTTCCCTTGGGAAATTATTCCTGGTGACCTCTTCTAAGTGAGCTCCTTGAGCTCCTTTCCCACGTATTTCTCAGATTTCATTGATTTTTTTTCCCCATTTTCTTTCATTTGAAATAATTGACCAAACTGATCTCAAGTCATCTGACCTGTTCTTGATCAGTTTATATTTCTTGAAAAGACCATTTCCTTATGTGATAGGGACTAGGAAGAAATATCTTTACTATCTGCTTTGGCTGTGTCTCTCAGCAGCTATAAATACATATATTGCTTATTATATATTTATATATATCATATATATGAGAGACATTTAGATATAGATATGTAGATATGAGATTTAGATATAGATCTCCTACATATATCTAGATACATATAATCTAGATATATTTATTTTTGTATGTGTGTATACACATATATATTCTTATTACAGCTTACTTTAAATAAAGTTCTTTGCATATATAAAGAGCATCTTAAATAGGAACATATCATGGAGAATTATGTAATGCCATTAATTTGAATATCACTCACAGAGCTTTAAATGCTGTTTGCTATTTTCTTTAAATGCTATTTCTAAATGTGCGATTCCTTGACAAAGTCCACCTGTGTTCACATGCTGCTGTAGCCCAAAGGGAAGGAGAGGAGGAGAACTTACCAAGCACCTGTTACAGGGAACTCAGTGAGATACCTGCAGATTGGAACCGAGATGTTTAGGAGAGTCAGGGGTCTCAAAATCCAGACTGTATTTTAGTGTGATTATTGTTTAAATGATTTAAACCTTTGACAGGCATGTGGTTAATAAAGCCTAATTATAAGATGGTGCAGTGGGCACATGCCTGCGTGTGTGTGTGTGTGTGTGTGTGTGTGCGTGTGTGTGTGTGTGTGTAGAGGAGCCATTCTGTTTTTTGTGTGTGTGTACATACCCAAGTATTGTGCAGAAGCCACTTCATATATGAACTCCAAGATCTGCCATACAGAAGCAAATAATTGCTATTCTATGATTGTGAGCTTAAACAGTAAATTCGCTCTCCTCAAAGCTTCATACCTGGCAGAATTATGCAGAGGCAGTTTTCCTTCGTGGATTATGACCATTTATCATACAGTAAATCTTTTGTCGGATTCCTGCAAAAGCACTAGGAGCTGCCTAGGACTAGAGCACTAGGAGCTACCTTCCAACTTAAGAGGCAAAGCTTAAAACCCTCCGTGTATGTACGCAAATGACCTCCACTGCACCAGCCAATGAACAGCATGCTCAAGGTAGGTGCTTTTCTGAGCTGCCTGCCCAAGTCTGAATGCACTCCTTCCAGCTGCTTGGTGGTCAGTTGAAAGGGGCACTTGAGCACAATTTCTTGAGGTTATTCCCCAATTCAAAACAATGCAATATTTAAGTGGATAATTTTCAAAATACTGCAGTACAAACTGACCCCATGTTTCATGACTGAAATCCCCTGTGTAATCATTGGCCAGGGAGGTTTGATGAGCTGAGGGGAGATCTGGCAAGAGACAGATTTCTCCACTATCTCTTCACCTCAGCAGGGAGAAGAGAGGCTGAAGGGCTGGCAGTCACACTATTTGCAGGCAAATTGCAGGCAGTCGCTTGTGAGGAGCTGAAATTCTGCTCCCCACCCAAGGGTGCTAAGATTGCCCACTGGTGTCACTGTACATCTGGGACAGTGAATTTGAGGAATGGAAATGAATGAACACTTCAAATAGTCTCCAGTCCCAATTGTATTTCATACACAGGCCCAGAGACGACTACTGTTGAGTCTTCCCCTTCTCCTCTCCTCCTCAGGGTCTGGGATGTTTCTGGCTTCACTGGGAGTCCCCTATTAATGACAACATTAGGTAATGAATCCCGGCCACTTATGCCTCTGCTGTCAGTGATGCAGTCTATGATTGTTCCTAACTCTTCCTTCCTCACTGCTGTGATTTGGATAGGGTTCCATATACTATGGTTCCCCAGAGGTTCGTGTGCCCAGTCTGACACTGTTGAAATGGTGGAATCTTGAAGAAATGGGCCCCGGTGGAGGGCACTGAGGTATGGGGGCACTGCTGTGAGGCGGATTCACGGTGGTCTCTCTCTGTGAGCTGGTGTTATCAAATGCAGCCAGCCTGTGTGCTTGGCTCCTTCTGCACGAGGCCAGGTTTTGACAAGGTATTTTCCAAGCAAGCCTGCAAGGGTTCTAGGGGTTTCCTCTTTAAAGGAACATGTTCATCAAGTGTGTTTAGCATTAGCTAGGTTTTTCACTTGGAAGGAACAGAATGGTTCAATTTGGTCATCTTATCCCCAGGAGCTCATTGTAATGACAAGTATAGCTCCAGAGAGACAGATAGAGCAATGCAGTATCTCTCTCCGTGACATCAGGGTGGGCCCAGGACCCGGGCAGTCCTTCATTGTCTCATTGCCTCTTCTGCAGCAGAAGGGTCCATGATTCCTTTTTCTGGCACTCCACTGCTGGTTATTTCTACTTCTTCCTGGAGGGAGCTGGGGGCGGGGCATAAATTTGTATTCTTCTCCCATGACCAACCAAGAGTTTGTTTCAAGATTTTCCTTTCAAATTCCAAATGAAAGAATGCATCTGTCCGAGTGAATTAATGGCAGCTCTACTGGGGTTGAGCTTTTATACCATCATCTCATAGGTTTCTAGGCAACTGAAGAGGTCTTAGTCAGATACTCATCCTGGGTCCAATCCATTAGGTCTGAAGGTTTAAAGACTGGCATGAAACGTAACTCGAGACAATGTCTTGGCTGAGGCTGCTTTCCTCAGCAGGACATGTGGGTAGGCCCCATGTTTTTTGAGGACACATAGGATCTAACAAATTCCATGACTTACCCTTCCAGTAGGATGGCAGATATAAGAAGGCTGACATCATGGGGATGAGGTATAATCAGCTTGTGTTGTGAACACTGTCATGTTTGCATGTAGATTTGTAATACTGATGATATGACTAAAGATTTCCACAAAAATATTGACTGAAAACACAAATTATTCCTCCAAGTCTTTAAATCCGGTATTTTACCTTTCACAAGCTTGGGTTGTGATAGCACATGGGGTAATTATGGAAAAAGCAGCAATAACAACTTCCAAGAACCCTTTAGGGAATGTTTACTCTTTAGGGAATGTTAGATGAAATTGGAGAGTGGCCAGCAGAAGAAATAGGAAAGGAGACTACTATTAATTAGACAGGCAGAGTAACAGGGACACAGAAAATAGAGATTTCAGATGGCACCCCGATGATAGGAAATGAGGCCCACATAGCTATCAGAAAGAATTATTCAGCACACATAGTAATTACCCTAGTGCCTATTCTTTTATGAAATATGTAGCCAGCTGGAAACTCAGTTAGAGATCTAGTGGGGGGAAAAGATAAATATTTGTGTTCCACCTGTATCATTTCTGGAGTTAAATATTTACAATGCCAGCTATGAATCTTCCTGTGACCTCTGGTCCCAACGTTTAGTTTGTCATGACTTCAGCAAGACAAAGGGAGTACTTTCAGTTCACGGGAGTTAGGAGGATGAGCACTGAATGAAAACAAAACACTGTCGGCAGCCTGTTGCTTTGCTTGTTGCTACTTGTTCCATGTCAGAAGCCTGATTTTAAGTGACAAGTCATTGTGTTGTGTCGTCATTTTCCTGTATCCATCGTCCAGGTGGATTGCAACAAATGCAAATTCTTTTTGTTGTACATCCTGGCAGATAACTAGGAATTCACTATACTAATTCAAATCTATGTGAGAGTCAAATGTTTAGCATTTTAAAAAACTATTACATTAAATATGGCACTCACTTATTAATTTGTTTATTTAAAGAGGTTTCTTGGTCTCACTGAGCTTGGAATTAAAGGGGCTCTGTGTTGGCTGAGATGCATTGATTGGATGACAAAAGCACAGAGAATGCGAAAAGAAGAGAAAACATTCTTAGGACAACAATGTGACTTATAACTTGTCTTTAAACTTATGTAGAGTCCAAGCCACATGGGTTTTTTAAACGGGATATTTATAGAGGGTCATCTACTAGGCTGCTTTAATAAGCAAATCATGGTAGATTCCAAGCTAGCGTTGTTCATCTTTAAGGTGCTTTTAATCAAATTGCAAAGAAAGGCAATAATAAAAATAGCAGCACTTCCCATAACAGTTAGCATTTATTGCATGTTAGATGCTTTACATGTATTTCTTGTTGTTCCACGAAAATCTTATAAATAATGCCTCCTTTTTAAGAAAGGAACACATTAAGGGACAACAGGCATCACTGACCACCCCAAGTAACAAGATACAAGATTCAAACTCAGAGCCATATTTTCCTACTCTATTATGTTAAATAAATAAAATAGTGCAATAATAAATGATAGTGGTATGGGTAATTACTTCAGAAATTCAGAGAAAAGTAAGATCAACACAAGTTGACTAATTTTGTATTTTCCTGGTGGATTTTATAGGAGGCAGTGCCAGAATCTGTGAGTATACACACATACATGATGATATATACATGTGTGTATTCTCACACATTTGTGTGATGAAATATACATGGAAATATTCACGTGGATACAAGATATATATGTGTATATACTCACACACATACATGATAGCAGCACATGTATATATTTGCATACATATGATGACATATACATATATGCATTTGTGCATATATTTTATATACATACCTATGTATGATGATATAGACATCATATGCATACATACCTATATTTATACATATACTCTATGTACACATTCACATATGCAAATATATATAACAGAGACAGAGAGAAAAGATGAATTAGACTCTGGGAAGTCTATAGTCTAAGAAGAAACATAGGCCATAAATGGGGAAAAAGATTCCTAAGCGCTGGCCATACACAAACCCTGAACATCACCAACTATAACTGTGTGAACTGTCACCACTGGGGAAGGAGTCTGTGTCCGCTGTCCCTCTGTCTCCCCGCTGTGCAGCAGAGCTGTTGTGTAAGGATACAGATGGAAATGTATGGGTGAGGTTGACATAAAGGTGGGAGGAGCTTTTCCTGTTTCACTCAGGAGAGAAACCTCAGACAACAGCCCTGTCTTGTGCCTGGCTGTCTTACAGCAACACAGCAAAGCCCCAAGAGGGCTGACTAACCGCTGCAGTGTGAAGTGCTGCCTGAATGGAGCAGAGGTACAGAAGGAAGATCCAGAGTTCTCTTGTGTTGAAACAGTGGTCATTTTACAATATGTGTAGTCAAGTCGCTGGCATAACAAAATGAACATGTTTCTTAGAAACCAGATGTTGCAAAGACGTGCTCCTTAAGGCAAGTCTGATCTCCCAGATACCAACCACCCTTCAATACATCCTGTTTAAAATAAACAGCGGTTTCCTCTGCCAGTATGTTTCAATTCACTACCTTTATGTAAAGTGCTGGAGAATATGCACAGGCATTTCTAGGGGGAATTCTTCCTTGACAAGCCAAAAGGTCAAGGGAAGGATTGTGCTAACAATGGCCTAGTCACTTTGAGATTTAAAACCACAAGTCAAAGGGAAAAGAGGAGCTTTTCTTCCTAACGTAATTTCTCCTTCTCTCTTTGAGTGCTCCACTCGGTGACTGCAGAGACTGTGTATTCCTCCCTAAGACACAGAACATCAAAAAGCAGGGGCTGTCTGTACTACCAAGAGAATATTCCAAGCAATGAACGAACTGAAAGGCAAGAATATTTTCCAATTGACCGAAACAGGAGATGATTGGAATGGACATTCTGTTAGAGTAGGAATGAGCTTAGAGATCCCCTACTTGTATAGCTGATGAGATTCTGACAGAACCAAAGAGGAGGCTGAATCAAGGTGTGATGCTGATGAATGATGCTGGAGCGGAATAACTTGCCAGTTTCTTTCTACTAACAAGGTTGCTCCTTTTAAAGTTAGAATACTGTATTATTATTAAAATGGGTTAGAACTGAGCAGGTATAAAATTAAAAACAAGTGTGAAGCATGAGAATTCTGAACATTCTCTTCAATAGTTACTTTTCCATAAATACTTCCTTTAACAAAGGAATTGTTAGAGTTCCTCATAATTCTAATTAGGAATTAGAAGGGTTTTCTATGCTACCAGACTCTTACAGGAATCTCTCTTATCACGTGGTTTCTCTTTCTGAGATTTCAGTTATCCTTGGTCAACCAAGACCTAAAAATATTAAAAAGAAAACCCCAGAAATAAATAACTTTCATTGCAGTGTATTGTTATAATTGTTCCATTTTGTTATTAGTTATTATTTATGTTGTATTTTGTTTAGCTTATAAATTAAACTTCATCATGGCTGTCTGTATAAGAAAAACTATAGCACCATGTATACAGGCTGTCATCTGCTTAACAATGGTTCAATTTGTGACTTTTCATCTTTACAGTGGTGTGAAAGTGGTATATGCCCATACAGCCATTCTATTTTTCACTTTCAGTACGGCATTTAATAAATCACACCTCTTTGTAAAGCAGCCTTTGTGTTAGATGATTTTGCCCAGCTGTAGGCAAATCTGAGTGCTCTGAGCACGTTTAAGGCAGGCTGGGCTAAGCTATGGTGTTTGTTAGGTTGCATATATTAAATGCATCCTTTCAATGTACAGTGGGTCCATTGGGATTGTAATTTCCCCATCACAAGTTGAAGAGTATCTTTTAGGACACAGTACCATCTGTAATTTCAGGCATCCACTGAGTGTCTTGGAACATATCCCCTCTGGAAAAGGATGTGGCATTCTATATATTTGTGGCCAAGACTGGAAAAATTCTAATGTGTCCTGTGCAAATCACTTCCCAGAATAGTCAGAGACATAGCCTATGGATTTATCCAACTTGCCTTTCTACAAAGGTTAGGAAGGTCTTGGAGAAGAGCTCAGCAAGGCCTCTAATTTATAGCCCAGCTGCCCTAACAGGCTGACAGATGCTCAGAATCAAGTTCTGGGTCCAACTGGGGTCAAACATTGAATCACAAAGCTGGTCCTGGAAAGATTCTGGCAGGCGGAGGCTGGTGTGTGGCCTCTGCCAGTTCCTGGGGGCTTGATCAATGATGCCACTCTCCCCAGAGTGAACTCCTGGACTGGAACCAGTGTCCCAGGTTGGGTAAAGCAGCAAAGTGCAGAGACCACAAGCTGCCCCTACCCCAGCTTCAGCCCAGTTTCAAGGAGGCTCTTGGCTCCATGAACAGTAGGCTCAGACAAACTAAGCAGGAATCCAGTAGATCTATTCGTCCCCTCCCCAAGCTCCCCATGACATTAGCCGGCGTCACTAGTGGTGGTATCTCCAGTTTGCACCATTTAGCAAGATGAGGGCTTGGCATTGCAGAAACAGAAATCTAGAGGCTCCAGACAGGAGAGGAGTATTACCTTGTCAGAGTAATTTCTGAGGATTTCTCATGACCTAGCAGTGATATACCAAATAATCTTCTTTTAGTGAGAACCTAGTGGATGATGGACAGGAGAAAATATATTACATGAATTAATTTGTTAGGATGCCAAGAATATATAGGGCTCCAATTTTCTGTGAAATTTTATGTCATCTTGTTACACTGTTCTGGTTTTTGCATGGAATATAGTCCCAATGTGAACTTCATAATAGTTGTTATTATTCTAATTTACCAAAATATTGATACAGTGAGAATTAGTTAATTTATCTGAGAATTTAAATTAATCTGACAGAATAGTGTCAAGGGCCTTGCTTAGTTCTCATTAATGTGTGCAAACTAGTCTATAGTCATTTATAAGAAGGCAAAAGAAATCTAAAATATTGTCCTTGTCTCCCAAAAGCTAGTAATTTTGGGGAGGAGATAAGACTCATAAGAGAAAAGTAGAGTGATAATGGGAGACAGAATTTGATTAAATGCTTAATTGTGAGCATAGGAAATGAATGCAAAAGCAAATTTTCAGAAATGAGAAGAATAATATAAAACGGACTTTGAAAAGAAGTTTGGAACTGGAGAAGCAAGCGTAGAAGCGAAAGGAAGAAATCATGGAAGGAGAATGGTGTTTTATCAGCCTAGGCCCCTCATGAGATACCAGCCACTATTTTTTTGTTCTTTTTTGTTCATGCTCACTATCTCAAATTTCTCTGCTGTTGTTTCCTCTTGAATAACCTGGGTTTTGTCTTCATACCTATGTCAACCACTGATGGCCTCTGCCATTACCCTAACGGTTCTTTCTCACTGCTCATCCCATGTAGCCCATCAGCAGTGCTGGACACTGTAGACACTCCCACCTCCCCATGGGAGAACGTTCTTCATGTTTCTGGTTCCAGGACAGCCCCTTCTCTGGTTTCCCTCTAGTGTCATTGATCACTTATTCCTACTCTTTTTCATAGCCCTCCTGCTGTCCCT
Organism: Heterocephalus glaber; assembly: GCF_053883595.1. Taxonomy (NCBI): domain Eukaryota; kingdom Metazoa; phylum Chordata; class Mammalia; order Rodentia; family Bathyergidae; genus Heterocephalus; species Heterocephalus glaber. Next base: position 12,172,452 of record NW_028258315.1, read on the forward strand.
AATCTTTTAATATTCGAGGACTCAGGACTAAGTCCTTGATCCTCTCTTCTCTTCTCCCCACACTTGCTCCCTCGGTGACTCCTGTGCTGCTGTGATTAAAACATCATATATAGAGAGTTAACTCCCAAATTTACATTCCCAGTGCAGACCACTGCCCCAACCCTGCACTCAAATCTCACTCCTTTTTTGACAATAATGTCCAACATGTGTTAAAAACTCCACCTCTCTTCCCCCGTTGAAACTTACTCTACTCTCAGCCTTTGCCCAGCCAATTGATGTCTACTTCATCTTTCTGGTTGCTTAGGTTAAAACTGGGGCTATTCCTAACTTTTCTTTCTCTCACCTTTGACATCTGGAAATCCTGTTGGCCCTTCCTTAAATATTTTTTAACCATACTTTGCCACCTCCATTCCCACCACTCTGGCTCATGTCACCATCAGGATTCCCCTGGTTTATTCCAGTAGCCTTTGAACATGTTCCTGATTCTACTTTTCCCACTAAAAATCTATTCTCAAACAGAAACCAGAGTGATCTTTTTGCAATGACAGGTAGGTCACATGACTCCTCTGTGGAAACCCCTCTCTAGCAATTCCCAGCTCACTTGGAGGAAAGGACACTATCATGACCCAGGATCCTTGTTGTCTCTCACCAGCATTCCCTTGGATGTGATCGGAGTGACTTCCTTTTTTTTTGATCAGAGATGCTCATGACTTCCACCCCTTTTACTAGCTGCTCCTTGATGGTCTTTGTTTGTTTTGTTCAATGATAAAAGGTTGTGGAGGTTGTGCTCAGTAAGTATTTGCTGAATGAGTGCACAGAGACTGACTATGGCTGACTTATGGAATTCAGGATATTTACTGAGAGTACACACATGGATGGATCAGAAAATCAAAAGTCCAGAATGAAGCTTTGGAAAGGTTTGGAATCCTCTTCCCCAGGACCTTGCCACCAGGTCAAATCTTGAGTGCTATCAGCTCAAGTTTGAAATTCCATGGAAAGAACTTCTGAATATTCTAGCTCAGTCACCCACCTTCCCTGACCCTTGGCCAGTGGAAAGTGGGGCCACTTGATTGGCAGTTCTATCAAGACTGGATCAAATGGGGAAAAGACTAAGTCCTCTCTTAAATATCACTGTGCTGCTATCGAAAGAAGGGGGAGTGAGTAAAAAGTAGGCAAACACATGGCATCCTACTCAATGGCCACTCAACACACATTTATTTAAGCTGGACTATGTGTCATGCACTGGGCTGCAGAAAGGGATTTCAAAGCTGGGACAGCCATGCAGACTGTTGTGGGTCATGTAATAGGCAAAGGTCCCAGAGGTTTATGCAAACTGCCATGAGAACACAGAAAGCAATGACTGCTCCTTTCTGCAGAGGGAGAAGGGAAATGGTAAAAGCTTGTGGAGGACAAGGAGCTGTAATATTACAGAGGACCTCAGCCTCTGGGAGATGCTGTATGGTGACCCTCTCCTGAGATGCCTGCAGCACTTGCTCCCTGTCACTCCCTGGAATGGAGGAATATAGTAAAGGAATGAGAGCAATTCAAATACCCAGGAATAAATTAGACCCCAGGATCTCACTCCAAGTGACTGGAACAGAGCTGTGCAGTGAGGACTGAGCCTGGTGTCCTCGGGCAGCAGTGAAGAAACCAGACCAGTGGCACAGGGCAGTGCACACCCAGTGTCCTTAGCAGGGAGACAGAGAGAGGGGGATAGAGTCGGTGGCTGAGTGCACTGGCAGGGTGAGTGTGAGGGCCCTGCTTGGAGAGTCCCTTCACCCTGCCACAGTCACTGCTAAAGGGAGGCAGTAATGTGCCAAAACCATCACCTTTATTGAGAAGACTCAATGAGACCATGGATTACTGTGTGTAGAAGGCCAGCACGGTGCCCCCTCAAAATAAGCAGCTGCTAAATACCCGTGCTTTCAATAAATGTTTCCCAACCACCTCTGGGTCCACATTCTGTTCTAGGCATAGCAGTGAGCAAGACATAAAAAGTCCCCCTTTCTTATTTGAGGGTTACATGATAGTAGGAAAGCAGACAGTAAATACATATTTTGTAATATTCAGATGGTGACAAGTTTTCTGGAGGAAAATAAAGGCAAGAGGGAAAGCCAGGATTGAGGTATGGATGGGAACTGATCAATAAAGGGTGGCCAATAAAGCATGTGTCATAATGGGACATTTAAGCAAAGCCCTGAAGAAGGCATTAATATACACACATGTATTTATGCATTATATGAAAGTAGACATGAATCTATATGTAAAATGTTTGTATGTTTCCACATGGATATACTTACGTATCAATGTAATTGCATTAAAGCAATAACTAAAATAAGAAAATAAAAAGTTCTGACATTGTTCTGAAATATATGTATACAGAATTTTTATTACCTAGAAAACTGACCATTTTAAGACATCATATTCATGCCCACGCAAATTAAGCTGTCCATGGTTGTCAACATTTAAGGGTCATTTGTGTCTTAGAAATACTTAGTCTGTTGTGATCATGATTTTCTAATTTTTGTTCAGAACCCTGAAAATGTAACTTGGCCTAGGATTCTTTTGGACTCTGAGGCTTTTCTGATTCCGTTGAAATGGAAGTCAGTATTCCGTGATCTTTAATAGTCGTAGATCTTGAACATTGATATTCCCACTCTGTTGGCATTTTAAATAAACCCTTTTAAAAGGAGCAACCATCAAAGGAATTCTGAAGCATTTCTATCTTGAGTACACCTACGTGCTTGCTATTTTTGGCATGTTCTCCCTTTGTCAAAGACATTGCTTAGAGTTTAGAATTTGCTTGCTCTCAGTCAAGTTTTGGAGATTTGTCATTTTAATTTTATCTTCAAAGCTGCACTTTTTCCCCTAAAGTCATTATCAATCCTTGCCTCGTGAAAAAAAAATAGGAGGACAATTACTAGGATTACTGGTTTCCTTCTTTGCTGCAGTATTTCTCAAGTGCTCTGATAGGAGATTATTAAGTCAGTATTTCACAGAGTTTCAGAGTCAAAATTGAGCAAGTGTTAAGTGTGCCCTTACGTGAGAGTTGGCAACCTTTCCCACGAGGACTGATCCCTGAGTTTCATCAGGTTATGAAATCTTACACTGCAAAGCTTTCTATATCATATTTCCTTTATTTGGATTTATTCCCTTTTTTTCTCACTGGAATTATTTGAAGAAAGCTACTTGGGAAACAAAAATTGAATGGGGGATATAGTAGGTCTGTCCTTACATCTCTTTCTTCATCCCTTTTGTATGTCAAGGGCACAAAAGGGAATTTTCAGAAATCATGTCATTTTTATGCTGTAAGATTTGAATGACAATGCAAAGTTATAGAGAAAATAAAATTTGTGCAAGCCTTCAGGCTGGAAGCCACCCGGTACTTCACCCCCTACCCCTGATTGTATTGATGAAGAAGACATCAAGTTCAGAAAGGCAGGGTGACTTTTTAAAATTTAATTTAGAGGTAGAACCCACATCAGAACTCAAGAGTTATGACCTCCCCATTCCGTGGTGTTTCTACTGTTGACAAAGCTTCCAAAGGCAAAGGGGAAAGACATGGTAGAACCGGCTTTCTGAGACATATGTACTCATGGCTCCATTTTCTTCAGTAAGAGTTTTCAAATTTCTAAGGTGGTCAGTAAAACTTTCCCAAAGCTGCCTTCAAAACTAGCATACAGGGCCGAGGCTTTAGCTCAGTGGTTCCAAGGCACCTGCCTAGCAAGCGCAAGGTCCCGAGAGTTTGATCCCCAGCACCAAAAAAAAAACAACAAAAAAACTAGCATACAGCAGAGAGTGACTTGACAAGAAGCATTTATTGTGCACTAACAAAATGTCAGGTATCATGCTAAGCCTATGAGCTATAGAAAGAAATAAGATTGCAAAGAATACAGAGTTTGAAGTTAGAGTCTTGGGTTTAAATCCTGATTCAGTCACTTAGCAGTTGTGTGAGCTTCACAAAATAAATTAACTTCTCTGAGCCTCAACCCACTTTCAATTTCTGGTAGTCACACTTTAAAAAGTGAAAAAGGAACAGTTGCAATTAATTTGATACTATATTTTACTTAACCAGATGTATGCCTAATCTTTTCAATATGTCATCAACATAAAATCTTCTGAGTAATTTTATATTTTTCCCTTATACTGTCTTCAGAACCCATTGTGCTTTTTCCACTTATAGCACAACTCTGTTCATGATGGGCTCATTTCAAGCCACACGTGCCTGATGCTCACCCTGCTAGACAGCACAGATACAGTGTAGAAATGTGTGAGTGTGAAGGCAAATAGGGATTAGAGAGGAGGGGGGATTAGAGAGGAAGGCAGGGACTGGATTGATCTAGGGATGATAAGGGGCGATAGATGTAACTCCCAACCTGCTAGAGTTTGATACACCAACTTCATATTCCCCAAAACTGAAGAATGAATTCTGAGGAACAACAGAGGTGACGAGCAGGGAATATTTGTTGAGGGATAGGCAGCTCCTGCCTGAGAGGGACAGAAGGGGGCCTGGAAAGTGGGTTACCCGTGAGCTTACTTCTCAAAGAAGTTTTATAGAGCTAAATCACAAGTGGGTGCAAAATCATGAGGTAGGCATAAGGTGAGACAACACTGTGGTCAACCAGTAAGATTACAAGTATAGTTGTTTAAGTAATATTGATCCAATGAGGAAGGAAGTCACATAGCACTTGTACATGGAAAAACAAGAGCTTGTCCTGGAAGGGACAGGTCAGGAAGTCTTGGTCCCCCACCCAAGGTGACAGATGCCTATTTAGAATGTCAATCATTATCGCTCATCCCTTGGGGAAGTATGTCAGTGTGGTCATTTCACCTTTATCTTGAAGCTTGGCCTTTAACAAGTGACTCTACCCACAGTTGTAATGTGTTCTTATCTTCTACACTGACTTCTTTGAGGGCCTAGCCTTGCCTGACTGCCTATAATATTTCTAATTAATTTATCTGTTTATAATAGGATGACGAAGTGCCTCCTAGGTGAGTTATAGAGGTGGATTTTGCATTTTTGAAGCAAGAGAATTATGTGACCAGATTTTTTACAAAGATCCCTCTAGGGTTGCAGTAGGGCAGGGAAAAGTATTCTGTAGGAGACTGCCAAAAATGGTCTTGATTGACTCGTGCTTCTCCAAATTTATTTTCACATCAGTAATCTGAGAACCTCATTAAAATGAAGATTCTATATTTTAAGTCTGAGACAGGGCCAGAGAGTCCACATTTCAAACAAACTCTCAGTGATGCTGATGCCACAGGTCCATGGACCACACTTAGAGTAGCAAGGATCTAGAATGAAAACTAAGAAATTGCCTCAAAGAGGATTTCACCTAGAAAGAAGGAAGAAACTGTAGTCTATATTCAAAGTGAAAACCAATGAGATGAGTACTGACCTCCAAGTGCAAAGGTGCCCTTCTGGGTAACTAGTGGCTTAGATTAAGGATGTGAATGACAACTATTATCTTGCAAATCAATATTTTTTAACCTTTCCAGGGAATCCATTGCTTCTTGTTAAAAAAGATGAAGACATCTGGAGCACAAAGTGCCTGTGATTTAATGCTCCTAGGGAAGAACATTTTGATTCACAAATGAGTTGGGAACCACAAGACTATAACAAAACTGCCCACTTAAAGGTTGGGTGTTTGATTAATAGCTCCCTGTGTTTGACTTATGTAACATGCAACCAAGAGACAGAAGAGTGGGAAGGGGAGGGAAGGAGATGGCAACAAAGTCAGTGATTTTTCCATCTGGCCTACACAGATTCATTTGGGAGATAATCTATATGAGGAGCAACATCATGATTTTTGAGGCTTATGAGTCCTTCCACTTTTTCAATAGTAAGTTAGTCAATTATATTGACTTTTTTATTAGAGCGAAAAGCTTTTTCAGGGGGAACTCTTCACAGAGTGAATAGATTTTTCAGGAATTTTCACTTTAGGAAAATGAGTCAAGTTCATGGAGAAATATAAGTTGCTATTCTCCAGATTTATCGAATACTCCTAGATGATGATTCTTAGCCAAGCAGTGAATTTAATTAAATAATTAGTATTTTAAATTAGAAGAACACCAACACATACATCTGTGTTCCTTTAGAATCCAAAGATTTAAAGCTTGTAGCTTACTTAAGCTGTGCTAAGGCAAAAAACAGCAAAGCTGATTTCTTTTTATAAAAATTTTTCCCCCTGAAATGGATTTTGGAGGAAGGAAAAAAGAGCAACATCTGGAGTATGTGGGATAGGAAGAGTTAATGGGTGTCATTTTATTTATTTATTTATTTATTTATTTATTTATTTATTTATTTATTTATTTTGGGTACCAGGGATCAAACTCAATGGGTGTCATTTTAAATAAGCATTTTTTACAGTATTTGAGTACCTCCTGACTTAAGTAAGGATATGCGTGCTGTTTGCTTTATAGCAGTTCTCATGAATCCCAATTTGGATCAAAACAATATTTGTTTCAGAACATGCTACTTGAAGACTGCATGGTGCCTCAGATTGTCATGTTTCTATTTCATGTAACTCAGTTCCCAGCACATAATTTGAACTGGGAACAGTGTCTCTCCTGTGTATTGACTGAGTACTAGCTTGGTTTTCCTAATAGTGATTTACATACAGCAAGATCTGTAAAATGAATGTGGCCTTCCATAGATAATGAATTTGACCTTTGGCCTCGATATCAAGGTCAGATTCCAACATGCCTGCTAAACATCAGTGCCCGGAATCCTCACAGACACCCAAAGATGGAGGTGAGGCGGGAGGTATGGTTTACGATGAGGGAAGGTGCAGTCACTGGTAAACCCTGCCTGGGCCTGGCTGAAGATGAACAGAGGTTCTCCAAAGCTAGAGTTTCCGGGCAAGGGATTAGCAGGCGCCATCGGGCCAAGTAACATCTCACTCTGCCTGTTGTATCCTAGATGCTGTGCTGAACACTTGTGAAAAATTTTCTAGTACTCTGTGCAGCAACACAAAAGAGCAATTTCATCACCTCTGCTTTTGAGTAGAGATCACTGAGATTCAGAAATACTAATTGACTTGCTCAAGGACATAGAGTTCGTCAGTGGAAGGGCTGGACCTTATCCCTGGTGTGTGAAACTGTAAAGCCTAAGGGTGCACATGCACCTGTGTGTGTGCCTACACACGGGTGTGTGAGAGAGAGGCAGAGACAGAGGAGAAAGGTGTGAGTAATGTAGCACTCCAGGTGGAGAGAATAGAGGGGACCCCACAAGTCCTGAGACTTTCCAGGTGCAACTCAGACAAATAAACTAAGGTACACTGTGCACAACTGAAGCAGCAGGACAGATCCATGCCATGAAAGCCCATGGCAAATTTTGTAGCAACCAGCTTGCAGGTGGCTAATGAATAGCTGAAAAAGGCATGTACAGCAGAGATCAGCACCCACAAAACATGTTCATGGACTGCACATTTTGTAGTGATTCAAGGAGAAGTACTTGCAGGGAATTTTCTATGTGCTAAGGGGTATATTTGTCACTCACTGGCCCTGCAGTTTGATAACTGCAGGGGCTCAACCTATTGGACATTCAGGTGCAAAGGTGACTTGTTCTAATTTAACAAGTAATTCTTGATTACCCCCCATACTATTTTTGCAGCTTTCAGACTAGTGTAAAGGGGAAATACTGATAATGCAAGGGAAGAACTGCTTAGATGATAAGTACAGTGAGCACTCTTCTCCTGGCTGGTGCACATGCTCGGTTGTCACCTACTGTGTCACCAGCTTCACCCTGGATACCTGTCTTCCTCACTCACCAGACTACAGCCACACTGGCTTCTTTGTCTGTGAACACATCAAGTTCATTTCTGCCTTGAGGCTTTGCACCACCTGTTCCCTCTATCTAGAATGCTCCTTCCTTGATGGCCATAGGACTTGTTCCTTCCATCATTGTCTCTGCTCAAATGTCACCTCATCACAGAGGTCATTTCAGACCAGCATATTTAAGGGATCCTCCTCTATCCTCATGTAATGCATCTCCATGATGCTACTGCTATCTCATATGGAATTATTTCTATTTATTTCCATGGTTACTTTCTTGGACTGCCCATCCTTTACCCACTCCCAAACACACACACACACACACACACACACACACACACACACACTGTTACATAAGATCCATAAAAGAAGGAACTGTGGACAGTGCCTGATACTGTGCTGAGCAAATAGTCACCATTCAATAAATATTCATTGAATAAATAAAAGAAGAGGAGGGGGACAGGAGGAGAAGAAGGGAAAGAAGAAGGAAGGGAGGGAAGAAGAAAGGGAGAGATAGAAGGAGGGAGAGAGAAAGGGAGGTTGGTTTTACTGAAGAGAACTGGGAAGTTCCATCAGTTGTGGACTACATTTGAATACAAAGGGAGGCCTTCCATATGTAATGGATGGCAGCTAGATAACAAGGTAGGTGAAGATGAAGTTGAGGAGTGGAGAGTAGCACTGCCTGAAATGATAAGGGAAACCTAGGGACAGAGGTAGGGAGTAATTTCAAATGTCAAAGGAGTTAATTTGATTCCAACAGGTAATGATTATTGGAAAGACATTTCAGATGCAGGAACCAGCCTAGATGCCACTATTTAATTCTTAAGGGAATAAAGCAGCATAGCACAACTGACTGAAAAACAAATGACCAGTTTAATGTCAACAATTTGGAGACATTATCCACCGCTTATTTCTGGAGGATTGTAATAAGGAGTTCAAGCCCTGCTTTCTAAGATGGCAGTGTGAGGACTTGTCCTGTGTACTCTGGATGGTCACTCACAAGTCAGGGTACCCTCAAAGAAGGATTTATTTTTAATACTGGGTTATCTTTCATAGTGTTTTTGTTACTTTCCTCATTGCTGAGAAAAAATACCTGACACTCAAAGTTAAAGGGCTAAAAGTTTATTTGGCTTACAGTTCATAGAAGTTTTAGTCCATAGTTGGCTCCAAGGCAGATGGCATGGCAGAGGGGTATCACAGAGGAGAAACAGTTCATGGCAGGCAGAAGGCAGCAAAACAAGCAAGCTATGAGTCACAAGCAAAAACAGCAGCTTTTTTCTGCCCCTTACTAGGATTAGGGTGAGTGCCAAACCAATAAGTGGACTAATTTAGTAATCACACACCCTTATTTCCAGTGCCACACACTCTAGATCCAGCCACCTCTGAAAAAGCCCCACCTATGACTGCCTGAGGCTTTGGAGGACATCTAGACACAAACCATAACACATAGCATGCCTTTGTAGTGCTCTTTTCTTTTTTTTTTTTCCTTCTTTTATTTTCTCCTCTCCCTCTCTCCCTCCCTCCCTCTGCCTACTGGGTATTGAACCCAGGGCCTTTGCGCTAAGCTACACTCTCAGCCCTTTTTTATTTTTGTTTTGAGACAGGATCTCACCAAATCATTAAGTTATCCCAGCTGGGCTTGAACTTGTGATCCTCCTGCCTCAGCTTTCTTGAGTTCTGGAATTATAGGCATATACTACTGCACCCAGCTTGTATTGGTTTTTAAATATCAGTATATAATCACATATATACTATGCCACAGAATTTAGGACAAATTCATGTGGTTTCCAAAAGTAAATAGTTGATGATCCTTTCCTGAATCTATATAGTGGCAGGGATTGTGCTTTCTGTTCTTTTATTCTAGTTACTTGCTCTTTTCCCAAAAACAAATTCTACCATTTCCACTCAAAAGAATATTCAGATACTTTCTGCTCTGAAACTGTTCTCTTTACTTTTCTTTGTGAACATCTCCAGGTAGCAAATGGAAGCATTTCACTGACACAAGATTATGTCAAATTATGAAAAGGCTGAGTGACAACTTCTAAATGTCAAATTCTACTACGTTCCTTTTGAGAAAAGCACTATCTGTTTTTTAATTTGACCTTTCTGTGGAGCATATTTGGTATATGTGGTTCATTCCAGTTTTCATCGGAAGGCAAGATTTATAGAAGGATCTTCACCCATGTCATATTTTTCTTTTGATTTTTTTTGTATTAAATTCTTTTATTGGTACATTGTAGGTATACAACACAATTACATTTCTCATGGGGAATTGTACCTTTACATAATGCATCTTGGTTCTTATTTTTTCCCCATTCCTAGCCATCCCTTCATGCCCTCCACCCTTCCCTATTTACAAAGACTTTATTTCCATTTTTTCCATTTCTCATCATTTTTCCTTTCCCTTCTTTCCTTTCCCCTGCCCCTTCCACTACCCCTACCCATTTGGACCTTTTCTTCCTATTTTACATTATTGATTATTCATTCTAATCATTGGTACATTTTAGGTATACAATATAATGACATTCATCATTGGAAATTTGCACCTTTACATATTCTCTCTTGGTTCTTATTTTTCACCCTTGCCCAGCCCTCCCTTCAACCCCTCCATTCCTCCCTATTTACAAAGATTTTGTTCCTATTTTTCCATTTTCTCATATTAATCCCATTCCCTTCTATGCTTTCCCCTAGCCCTCCCACTTCCTTCCCCTTTGCCCCTTTTCTTCCTATTTCACATTACCTATTATACATTTAGTCCTTATTTACAGTTTCAGTTTCTCACACCAGAGAAACTATTCGGTATTTACACATGTGTGTCCTATTTATTTCACTTAAGAGTATTGCCTCAATGTGCATCCATTTAGCTATAAATGTCTCTAATTTCCCATTTTTTATGGCTGAGTAGTACTCCGTTTTATTAAAAAACCACATTTTCTTTATCATATTTCATCATGCTTTTGGAGTGGATGAAAGATGAGGCCATGCATCAAGCCAGGGTGACAAATGAGCTGGAGTCACAGTTATACAGGGAGACTTCACCTATGTGTCTTTTTATTTTAATACCTGGGCACTATTGAGTCATTGTTAGCATTCGAAGCTAGAGCAAGTTTTAAGACTTCAAAAGAGTAGAATTTTCTCACACTTTTCTGAATTAAAAAAAAATATGGGCTTCTTGCTAAAATTTTTAAAAAGCATTTCACAATACCAGGTGATCTGATACTTCCGAATGTTCCAAGGTATGTTTGGTAGCTTTCTGTTATTACAGTAAAATACCTGAGATAATCAACATATAATGAGAAAAGTTGTATTTTGACTCTAGTTTGAGAAATTTTAATCTATGATCAGTTGGTTTTATTGCTTTTGGCCTGTAGCAAATCAACACAATATGTCAAGGCTAAATGGTAGAGTGAAAAAACTCACCTCATGGTCAGGAAGCAAATGAGAGAAAAAGCAAGGAGCCAGTTCTCACTGTCTCCTTCAGGGCCATGCCTCCAATGACATAAAGACCTCCCATTAGGCCCCACCTCTTAAAGGTTCTACCACCTCCCATTGCCTTCAGCCTGGGGACTAAGCCTTTAACACATGAGCCTAATTTGACTTTGAAAATATAAAGCTTTTATAAATTCTTCCATAGGCAAGCCTTTATCCAAGTGAATATAAATAGAAAAAAGTTATCTGAGTTCCTCAGACAAAGATCTACTATCTAGAATATATAAAGAACTCAAAAAAATCAGATCCCCCAAATATAAAGACCTAATTCAAAAATGGGCATCTGAAATGAACAGACATCTCTCAGACAAAGAAGTAAAAGCAGCAAATAAACATATGAAAAAATGTTCAACCTCACTGGTCATTTGAGAAATGCAGATGAAAACAACATTGGGATTCTACCTCACCCCAGAAAGAATGGCTCCTATCAAGAAATCAACCAATAACAAATGCTGGCAGGGGTGTGAGGAAAAAGGAACTCTTCTTAATTGTTGGTGGGAATGCAAACTGGTGCAACCACTGTGGAAATCAGTATGGAGATACCTCACACAACTAGGATTAGAAGTCCCATTTGACCCAGCTAGTCCTCTGCTGGGTATCTTCCCAAAAGAATTAAAAGAATCATACCACAGTGATATATGCTCACCCGTGTTTATAGTGACACAGTTTGTAATAGCTCAAACTTGGAAACAGCCCAAATGCCCATCAACCAGAGATTGGATAAAGAAGATGCAGTTTTTCTATAAAATGGAGTACTACTCAGCCATAAAGAATGAGAAACTAGAGACATTTCTAACTAAGTGGATGCACATTGAGGCCATACTCTTAAGTGAAATAAATAGGATACACATGTGTAAATACCAAATAGTTTCTCTGGTGTGAAAAACTAAGGTGTAAATAAAGATCAAAGTGTATAATTGATATTGTAAAATAGGAAGAAAAGGTCTAAAGGAGAAGGGGAAGTGGGAGGGGTAGGGGAAAGAAAAGAAGGGAAAAGAAAAAATTTGAGAAAAGGAAAAAATGGAAACAAAGTCTTTGTAAATAGGGAAGAGAGGAGGGGGTGAAGGGAGGGCAGAGGAATGGGGAAAAAATAAGAACCCAGATACATCATGTAATGGTACAAGATCCCAATGATGAGTGTAATTGTATTGTATACTTAAAATGTACCAATAAACTTAATGAAAGAAAAAGAAAAAAGTTAGCTGAAGAGGACGTTAGAGTAATGAAAACTCAGAGCTCATGTTGTAATGCTATCATATGTTATACCACTTTGTAATTACAAATAATTTTCACATGTGCTACTTAAAAATATTTCCATCAGTACTGTGTGATTGCTTTAAACTATTATGATTCCCATTTTATCGATGAAACCAAAATACATAAAATTATGGACACGGTAAATCCAGGTCTTCTGATCTCCAATCCCATGTTCATCGCTTTGTTCCGCAAAGGAACAAAGAACAACCAATAATGTTTATTCTTCTCTTTGGCTACAATGACTTTTAGGAGATATAAATCCCTAGAGCTAATTCTTTAATTCCAGGGCTTATCAATCCATATGTGCAATAGAGACAAGTCTTGGCATTTCATCAAAAGACTGTACCCCAAAGGAAGAAAAGTGAGTGGGTAACACATGCAGGGAGACTAATTTTATCCTTCTGGTATTTTCTGCCTATTGCATACTTTTTCCCAGCCTCGCACTACACCAATGGATTTATGTCTCACTGTATCCCATTGCCTTTCTCTTATAGTCAGCAGAGTGATTCCTCCTGTTAATATGTGTAGTTCGTTAGGGAAAATCACAATGAAGAATTTCTTAACAAAGAAAGTGAGTCCCTCCATCTAGAAGATAGTGAGTTGAAAAAGTTTACGTCATGTGGACTCATTTATTTCCCAGGGACCCTTCCAGCTCTCTCCATGTCTGAGTGCCAATAAATAAATGCATATCAATTGTCTCGATAAATTTTAAGTATAATTATTTTTTAAAAATAAGGTGAGTCAGATGTGGTGGCACATGCCTGTAATCCCAGGCCTTGGGAGGCTGAGGCAGGAGAAACACTCCAAGTTCAAGGCCTGCCTGGGCTACATAGTGAGACCTTGTGTCAAAAAATAAATAAGATAAAATAAATAAAAGATGAAACTACTGGGAAAATAGTGTTTGGTAATTATGTACTGGGGTCCTTTAGAACTTTTGATTTTTATATTCAAGTTACTAAAACTAAAAATGGATGAATCAGTATGCTGTAAATTAGTAATTTGGACTAAGATTCGGAGCATATGAATATATGTTGATAATAGTCCAAAAGGAAGAATGTATGAAAGACTAAAAAGCTTGGTATAAATGAGTTCCAGGGAGGCACAGTCTGATTTGGCCATCACACTTGATTATGTATGTGAAATTAGTGAGAAGGCCTCCAGGGACCATGTGACCCAATAGTCCCATCAGCAATGTCATTGTCACCTGCCCTCCTGTAGGAGACATTGGCAGTACCCATCTACCCAACTGTGCATAGTGTGGGCACCTCATTATTAACTAATTACAGAGGAACTAGAACAAGTTCATATGGGGCCATGAATTATACAGGTTAATGCATATGAATAAAAATAAAAAAGAACAGAACATCCTCACTGCTTGGCTGACAGCTCTGCCAGGGCAGACATGGAAGGAGGAGGAATTAATTGCAAAAAAAAAAAAAAAAGGAGCTAAGAAGTCTGTAGAAGTTCAGGAAGGAAGCGTTTCACAGAGTCTTGGGATTTTAAAGCTGTAAGGCATCATAGAGATCATCTGGAGATCTGGTTGGAATTAATGAGACTAAATTAAGCCTATGAAACTTGAAATGAAAAGCAAGGGGAAATGTCTGCAAATAAGAACCACCTAATAAAACATTATTGAGCAAAGAAGAAACTGCCCCCATTCTTCCCCAAGATCTTAGAATCCTAGACTTTGATGACCTTTTGCAACATCTAAGTCAGTACCTTTTCTCACATGAACCAGAAATTAAGCTCCTGAGAAATAACTAAATAAATTAGTGGTGGGTCCAGCCCCTGCTAGCTTACTTTGACATTATTTCTACTAGTATTAGTATCCTCATCTGATTCAAATGTACAGAATTTCATGTAATATAATTTCTGAGTTCTGGTGTGATAATTTAACCTTGAATCATCCTTTGAATTTATATACCCTTTAATCATAGGAAAATTAAACCATATTTATTTTATGTAAGTGGAATAAAACTCAGATAACCAGTTAATGCCAAAGACAATAAATAGATAACTTCCACTTACGCTCTTTTTCTGGTATAATAACTTATTTATTAAAATAAATAAAATTTTTAGCCCACATAAGTTTATAGGTATCATTAGCTATTCATGATAATATAAAAGAAAAGAGATCAGTCTTAAGAACAAAAAAAGCTATCCACAAAATTAATCACTTTTATGTGCTGGCAAATGGAATATATAATTAGACTAAAATAGAAGCTTAACGGGAACAAATTTTAAAAAAAGAAAACTGATGTATATACAAGCATCAAAAAAGGAGCAATTAAAGATGACCTGCCTACTTGAAGAGACTCCAAGAAATTTAGAAAGAAGTTACTTTATTTCATTGAATCTGAAATGTCAGCAATTATAAAATGCCCCTTTATTTCATCTGCCAGCAAAAGAGAAAACCAATTAATCTATGACACTGCACTTTCTTTTATCATCGATTATAAGATGTATTCTTAGTTTTTAAATCTTAAAATGCTTTTTTACAACTGTGGATCTTAGAATTTATGAAATATAATAGTTTAAGCTTAATGCCACAGGAATTGATGACCTATCTAAACTCACTGTTGACAATCTTGCTGATGGAGGACCCACTGTCATTCAAGATCTTCATCTTAATCATTTTATTGCAAGAAACGAAATTTTTAAAATGACCTCCAGGTTTGAGTTTGAGTTTTGTTTTTCTGTTTCAAAAGAAAATTCAGTTACCCTCCCTGCTTTAGGGGGACAAGGGTGGAAAGATAAAATCCTTAATGAAGATGGCTTACACACGTGGCTGTACAGGGAAGAGGAGACATTGTATAATGTAACATATGTAAAAATTCATGTTAAAATATCAGGCTGCTCTAGTGGATGTTAGTTTACCAGTTTTAATTTTTGCTTTTATTGGTACATGTTTGCAATATGTAATGATTGCATTCCTCATGGGGAGCTGTCACATGTGCATAACACATCTTAATTCCTTTTTCATCCTCCAACCTCTCTTCCCTTCCCCAGCTTCCATATCTTTGTCCCCTTCCTTTTTGCAAAAGATCTACAGTATCTTCTTGTTTCCTGTTATTTACCTTTTATTTCATTCTTCATTTACATTTTGGGTTTTTCATGCAGAAGAAATCATGTAAGATTTAAGCTTGTGTGTCTGATTTATTCCACTTAACATTACGGTCTCAAGGTGCTCCATTTTCCTATAAGTCACTCAAGTTTACCTTCTTTATGGCACAGAAGTACTCTATTCCATATAAACAAGCTTCATTATTGCATCTGTGCACTGAGTCTCTCAGGGGCTGCCATTACAGGAGTGCACCACTATGCCCAGCGGGGAAGCTTGCTTCTGTTTGGTCCATGCCCTATGCCTTCTCCAGATGCTTTCTTGTTGGAAAGTTTCAAGTGTCAGCACTTGTGCACTTAGTAATTTATAAGGCTCTGGCACCTTTCGATTCAAGGAAGCAAGCCAATCAGGATGTAAGAGCTGGGAGGGCACTGTGGCATGATCTCCCCTGCACCAGGAACTCTGACTAAGCCCTTTGTTGGGGAGGAAGAGGAGGTAAATTAGAGAAGATGAGGAGCACAAGGAAAATGTTCCATAGTAGGCTAGGTCTACTACAAGGAAGAAGGGGAAATTAAAGATAATGAAAGCCATGTCACGCTCAAGCAAATCCATCTTAAACTATACATCTTGCATTCTAAATTTTTCTCTTTTCCTTTCTTTTTTTATGCCAAGGATTGAACCCATGGTCTTGCAAATGCTAAGCACATGCTCTACTGCTGAGCTATGCCCCATTGCAGAATGATTTTTGGCTGTAAAAGTAATTTCTTCTAAGAATTTTATTAAATATCATTTAACAAATATTTCTGGTAAACATTGATTGAGCATACTTGTACCTCACATATGTGAAAATAAATACTTCAAAAAATGGAAAAGAATTAATACAAGTTTATTCAAAAATTTAATCTTAATTGTTATTGCTACAAAATTGTACAAGAATAGCAGTTTATTATTCATATACTGTTCAAAATCCCAGCCCTCTTTTATCTTCAGTATTTTGCAACATGTAATATACTACTCCAAATATTACTCTTCTTTCATCTTCCATAGATATATTGCAAAGGAATTTTACCTTTTTGTTACATATAGGTTGCTTGGGATTTGTTTCTTTAACATTTTTTTTTGGTAAAGTTTGAAACAAAAACCTACCAACTTATCTTGTTAGATAAATTAGAGATTCTTATCCTCAAGGAAATGACTCATCTTTGCTCTTGAAAATATCACACTTGGAATTCATCAATTAACACATTGTATGGAATTTATTTAACAATACTTCTTTAGGTGCCAAACTCTTCCACTTCTCTTTTAAAATAAATCTCTTCTTAAATAATCTGGTTAACTCTAGGGCATAGTGCTTCAAATCATTGTCAGTCTCCTATCTCACTTTTCTAGAAGTGTGAAACCTGTATCTTTAAATTCTGTCTCACATTTCCTCAGTCTCAGACCAATTCTCAGCTCTTAGCCTCCTCCATTTACCTCCCAGCTGTACCTCAGGCCCTTATGTCTGCCCTAAAATACTCCTAGAATGACATTCTCTGTTACATACCAATGACCTACTATTGTCAACTTGGATGATTTTTTATTTGTTTTTGCTCAATTTTTAATAACATTTTGCAGGGTTGAATAGGACTTCCATCATGGAAATCCCATTCTTTGGCTTTATAATGCACCATTCTTTTTATTTTCCTACTTCTCAAATCCCAATTTCCCACAGTCCTATTCCTCCCTACCAAATATATCACAGTGTTCTGTACTTGGTACACTTCTTCCTCTGTACCCTTTTTATTAGAAATCCACTTGTCCCAAAGCCTTAACATCTTCCTCCAAAGTACACACCATTAGAGCTGCATTCTTGTCTGCATCCCATAGCCTAGGTGGGGCTCCGTTACCAACAGCTCTGTAGATGAGTCTGCCCTTCTTTTGCTTAAATTCCCTTCTATTCTTCCCTTGATCTTGTTCTTATGACAACTTCTCTCCTGCTGCACACTGTATCAGGTGAAAGCCATGTAAGGTGCGCATTTGTGGTGCTTCTGCTGCCCCATCCCTTCTTGTCCAGTCTCAGGATCCAACATCAGGTTCCTGTTCTCTTTTATGGAACTAAGCACCTCCCTGATTTTCTCCCTTCTAATCCATCCCGTGAGCTATTGCTAAAGCTTATCTCTTTATAAAGAATGAGCTCTTTCTAAAGAAGTGGCTGTACCTTTCCCATGTTCAGAAATCTCCAGCAGTCTCTCAGAGAACTCAGTGTCTTCTATTTTCTGTCCTCAGCCTATTCTGTCTACTGCGCCCCATGCTTCAGCTCCCCAGAAGTACTGTTCCCTGAATTATTTTACCTGTGCTAGCATTGGCTTCTGTTTACACGTGGCTCTCAAAGTGTGGCTTCAGGACCAGCGCGTCAGCAGCCCCTGAGAATTTGTTAGAAATGAAAATGCTTGGCCCAACCTCAGATCTGTTGATTCAGAAATTCTGAAGGGAGGTCCAGCAACCTTTGCTTTAAACAGCTTTCCAGGTGATTCTGATGAACTCAACATTTGTGAATATGGAATGATTTTCCTGTTTTCTGCTGTAATTTTCTCCATTGTTCAAAAAATACTTTAAATGTTGCCCCTTCTGAAGTGGCCTAATTCTCTACACTGCTCCCATAACTCTCTTGATGTCTTTATTATGTCATCTTCAAAGTCTTGCTGTAGTTTTAAATTATATGCATATGTTTGCTCTCTGCTGGTAGATTTTTAAACTCAAGCACAAGGAGTAAGAGTGTGTGTGTGTGTGTGTGTGTGTGTGTGTGTGTTTGCTTTGTACTCTGGTATTTTTTCTTGTGTTTTCTATTTAAAATAGAATTTAAAGCAGTGAATAAAATTTTCCTAAAATGTTAGTGGATATAATTCATCAGAATCTGTGAAGTTATCAGGAGAAGGAAAATATTACTTTAAATCAGGCAGAGTGGCCTTATTGCTCTAATAATATAAATCTATTTTTCTTCTTATGTGCTTATTCTGTTGTGGGAGACCTGTCTGATACTATTGTATTTCCTTCAGAACATTTGACTCTCTAATCTCTTGAAAAAAATCTTTTTGACCATGCAGTAGTGTCACAGAGACAAAAAATTCTGTTACCAGAGTATGCCTTATTTTATGTGACATTCATAGTTACCATAATCACGCTTTTTGCATGATTAATATCATTAGTTTTATTTAAAAGGTGTTCAGAGTAAAAGATAAAAGTTCTCTCAGGTATATCTGAAGTTTAAGTATCAAAGTCAATATATCTAAATTAATTTCATCGATCATCCTCCATTTGTGATTTGAACTCATTCCATTTTGTACTATTAATTTTTTATTGAATCATTTGAGGTATTACTATTATAAGATCAAGTAACTATGGAAGTATATTTAGTATAAAATAATATATGCCAAATTTTCTCAAGCATGGAGCAGAATCAGAGAAAGAGCAGAAGAGAATAGAGTCTCATTATATCCCACAAACCATGGTAACCAAACCAATTTCCAGTGTGGTCATAAAATCTACACTTTAGTTTGGGTTTGTGTGGGCCATTAAAGTAGTAGTTATTTCACTTTAAATAACTAACCAAAAAGAATATAAAACAATGATTTTTAAATTAGGAAAGGCATAGAGTGTCTGCTCTATGTCAAGCACTTCAAAAGTAGCACGACAATTCTTAAAACCCTTCTAGAAGGGAGGTACAATATCTTCATCTAGAAAGGGAAGTGCTTAAGCAAGGGAGGTGAAGACACTTGTCCAAATAGCTACATACTGCACTAAAGAAACTGATTCAGTTTTAAACCTAGATATCCCTGGGTCCCTTTCAAAGATTAACTTTAATTGTGTTCAACACTTTGTGTTTGCAGCCCTTTTGAATTCTTAAGAGTGTGTGAAGGAATTCCGAGACTTAAAACATCTCAAGTCAGCACCAGCCTCCCTTCTCCGGCAGCCAGTAGCTTTCCTGCTGTTATCTACCAGTTACTCCTCTTGGGTCATGTGGGTAGTGAGTTGAACTGATATGACCCTGTCTACATTCTTACAGGTTATGGGGTCCAAGTTCTTACTGCTCCAATAAGAGGGCTTTGCTTTGGCACATCCTGAAGTTAGCCATACATTTCAGCTCTAAACCATGTTGCAGATCTCTACCCAGCATCCCATGGAGCAGCGGTGTATTCTAGTACAAGACCATAAGTTTCACACATCAAATAAAAAATGTGATCACATGTAAAAGGGATGATCAAAATATATTGTTTAAATTTTTTTAAACTTTATGAGCATAAAAGACATTGCTATTAATTCCCCCTCAAAATGCTCCCCTTCCTTTCAAACTCATTTAGCCCATCTTTCTTGCCACTTTCCAAAGCAGTTCTGGAAGTCTCACTTGTGTCTTTAATTGTGTTGTGTCTGCCTTGATGTTCAGAATTGATTCAAAATGTTTACGTTTCAAAGTAATTTTGGGTTTGTGGAAGAACTACAAGTCCTACCATTCCAGAAATGGTGAATAAGGTAGTTGAGGACACAGAATTTATTGTTAAGAGCCTGTCCTGTTTGATGGCACAGGACAGCAGCATTCACCATACATTTTATCACACCTCCTAAAGACACTCATGAGAAAAGACTTCCAGAACTGCCTCATAACATGGCAGGAATGATGGGATAAGTGTGTTTGAAGTTGGGGGGGGGCAGAAATGGCAATGCTTCTTTTATGATAATGATTTTTTAAAAAATTTAAACAGTCACTATATTCTTCAATCATATCTAGAATAGGATCATGATAGCTTGAAGACCTTTAAATGATATCATTTTACATCTTTTGAATGATTATATAATGGAATACAGAGATTTGACCTGTTATATAACAGAAATGTAGCTAGTGTTGAAATAAAGTGATTCTATTTGTATTTTTGAGTCTTTTAAAAAGAATCTGATTGCTGTCATTTCTGCCATGTTTTGATGCTAGAAAATTATCTCTGATAGGCCATTAGTAATGGATATTTTTATAACTCAAATATGGATTACATGTGTGCTAGTAATAGCTATAAATTCGATCTTTAGCATGATTAAAACACACACATCAGGGTCCCCCAGCAAAATGACTGTCCTTAAAAAATATAGTTAGTAGGACATATATTTTCAGAACTGTGAATTTGTTTGCATGACAGCTGCAATTACAAATCTGGAGTTTTTAATCTAGCAATCAGCTGACAAGTCAAGCAATTACCATTCCATGCTTAACTATTTTTATGATGACATCTTTTTCCAAAGCAGCTGTTGTGGTTAAAAACACAAAGATTCTTATTTTTTCTTTCCATGCTACAGTATTTTGGCAAACAAATCTCTGTTTCCCAAACATAAGAGTCTGATTCTGAAAGATGATGTTGTAACATGTGTGCGCTTTCATATTTTCCAAAGCTTAATTATCTTGTAGAGATGGGATTTTTTTCCATCTCATGCAGTGCTTAGCACAGAGTGGGTAGCCAAGCAGTTCATGAATGGATGAGCAAATGAATATTATTTGGATTATTTACCTACATACTTCTAAAAAGAATTTGTTGTGTATGTAATAGCAACTGCGAAAGAAAAGACAAAATATTTATTAGTTCCATTTTCTTTTCTTTCCCAATAGACTGTTGACTTTGGAGAACTTCAAATCGAGGGCGATGCTAGTATGCACCAGAGAGTTTGACTCTCCATGTTATTTATTGTGTCAACCAAAAGATCTAAGGAACTGAGCAGGACAGGCTGGATAGTGGATGGGCGAATACTGGTAAACAAGACTGAGTTCCAATACTTCTGTTTGCTGGGGACTGTTTAGGTTAACTCCCCATGACAAATGTAATCATTCTGTACTGAAAACATATACTAATATTTTTTTTAAAAAAAGAAGCATGTAAGAACTTAGAGAGAGCTGTCAGAAATTCTCAACAAAAATATCTCTCACCAGCCCAGGCCACCCAGTGACTCCATTTCCAAGTCTTCTTTATAAAGCTTCACTAATGATTAGGGGCATGCTTGTACTTCCTCTTACCCTCATGTCTTAAACTTTGTAGTACTGGTGGTCTGTATCCCCAGTAGCCTAGGGATAGAGTTGGAGGGTAAGATCATATTTCAATAATCTTTGCATCTGCTGTGTGTATCCACTGGCAAAATGTGGTTGCCCAACAAAGTTTGTGGAACTCGATTTGGGGAGGGTCCATGTACTTGATACTCCTGCCTCAGCCTTGGTTATTTTAAGCACATTCACAATAGGGTAATATAATCTTCAGAGATGGAGTCTTCCTTGTACAGTGCAGAGCCATTTCCATAGTTTTAATTAAAATGGTTTGCTTTGCTTTTAATTTATACATCAAGCTATACTGGAAACTGAGATAACAGTATAGAACTTTGTTTTTCATATTTATGGGAATTTTTTCTTATTTTCTCTAATACATCTCAAAGTAGAGTTCACCCTGAAGTCCTGACCCACTTAATGAGTCAATATAATTGTGACAGCAGGTAACTTTTCCATTATATCTTTCTGTTTAAGAAAGTGTTTGGTTAGGGCCGGGGATTTAGCTCAGTGGTTTCGCCACCTGCTACGCAAGTACAAGGACCCGAGTTCAATCCCCAGTACCAGAAAAAAAAAGAAAGAAAGTGTTTGGTCACCCACATAGTTCCAAATATGACATTAATGTGATTCATTGTAATCACGTGTAGAGAAACCAGATTTTGAAAAGCCAATTGCCAAACTGTACCACAGAATACTTCAGCATTCTCTTAAATCTTATTCAGTCTTTGGCACATTTGAAAGTATCAACTGTAATTTTAAAAAATTTGGTAGAGAACAAATTTTTGTAACATTTCAGGAGGACTGTTTTTCCATACATGTTAAAAGTGATTTTCATTCACTTTTTTCCTGCAATTTCACTCATAAAAACATATCTTAATGAAATAATCATGTAGGTGCCAAAAGATTTGATACAGAAATTCATGCAATTGGGATAACTAAAATAATAAAAAGTAGAAACCCCAACATAATACATAAGAATAGTCATAAAAGGACATTAAACTGCTACAAGGAAATGCAAGGAAGTTATTTTAAATGAGATAAAAAGATCTTCATGAAATAATATCAAGGTTAAAAAAATGCATGTTATACAACTAGGTCAATACCATATTTGTAGATAATAGTGCTTCTAAGGGGAAGAAAGATTATATCCATCAGTAGTGTTGCCACATATCTAAGTGATAAAACCATGTTCATGTCCATGGCTTATTTTTAGCTATGTTTTCTAACTTTCTATAGTGAGCCCAGACTGCCCTGGTAATAGGGAAAATAAAAGCTATCATCGATATTCGCGTAGATACGTTCAGGATGTCACTGAAAGGACTGAGCCCTCTGGTGCAAGGCTGTCACATGCTGCACTCCTGCAGCCTCTGCAGACCTCCACCCTCAGTCTCACCCCTGCCCAGAGTGGCCCCAGGGGAAATCCAGGCATTCTCAGCACAATGCACTTGGCAGCCGCTCCATTGTGCCAGCTGGCATGAGAGAGAAAACCTATTCGCCAACTCTACTATCAAAACCAAAAAACAAAACAAAACAAAAAAATAACACAAAACAAAATTCTGTTCCCAGAAATTTAGATTTAAATATCTACTTTGCATTCCATTCTTTGTCTGACAATGTTTTTCTTTCTCCATTTATAAAACCTTCACTCCCAGGGAATATTATGCCCACTAATAAAATGGTAGGTATCTTTCTTGGGGGAAAAGAGTGATACTTTAAATAAGCTATAAAATCCAATCGTTTCTACAAAATCAAATACAGATGGAAAGGCCTATGGAATAGAACTTAACCTCCATCCAAAAACTTATAGCAAAAATTGTCTTGTGGATAGCAAATTTATTATTCTTTTTTATTATTCTGGCTATTAATTAAAACACTACATCTTACAATAACTTTCATCATTGGGTATTAAAGTCCAAGTCCTCACACTTAAAAGGAAAGTATCTAGACCCTTATACTAGAGGTGAACATATGGAATAAATGAGCTGAATTTACTGGAAACCTATACCTAGACAGCCTCACCTCCGTTGCTGGGCCGGTCACTATTGTTTCTTGAAATGTCTTTTAGGGTCTGGGGTAGAGCTCAGTTTTCAGCACCTGCTTAACCAGCTGGGGGCCCTGGGTTCGATTCTCAGTACAGCAGTTAAAAAAATAAGCTTTTAGGTCTTATTCGAATTCTGTTTCATTGGGTTTGGAAGAGAATGAATTAAAGAGCACCTACACAGTTGAAAATGAAATGTGTTCTTCAGATACTCTCTCTTTGTAAGGTATACAAATTTTAATATCAAGGGGTTTTTCAATTCATTTTTCTCACTGATAATAATACACAAAGGAACTAAAATTACTCTTTGATTCCTGCTAATTTCCTCCTCTTGCTGTATCATGGTTTTTTTCTCCCATGAAGTAATTTACATTGTCCTTCTTGAAGACTAGATCCACCCGACCCATCCCTGGTGACAATAAAAATGCTCTGATGAATTACATTTAAGACAGAATTTGTGTGATGCTCCTTTAGATTCCAAGGCAAAGGTGCACAGGGTTCTCTCAGTGAATGGGTTTCTAGCAAAGATCCCTGAGAGCCACAGCTGCTGCAGAGCAGGAGGTCTGTTTGCTCTGTCAGCAGGCGACAATGGCTTGGCTTCCCAGGGTCTCTCTGCATAACCCGATGGTCTGTGCCATGGACACCTGCTCAGAGCTCAGCTTTGAGACTCTGCTTCTCTCATCAAATGCACCTGCTTCCTCCATGACCAGTAGCTTCCTCCTTGCTGACCTTTTCTCTGCCCGGGCTTCTGCTTGCTTCCTTTTCTCTCTGAGCTTCTTTGCTCCTTTGCTGCTGGACTGCACATCATCAGACTGCTCAAGAAAGAGCATGTTTGGCCAACCAGGCCCCTGTACCTCCAGGGAGGCATCCCTGGGGAGCCTCTCTGGCCTGGCTCTGTGACAGTGTGACAGTGTCTGTCCACAGCCTCTGAGCTGCTTCTCAGAATGACTGGGGACTCAGCATCTGCTCTGAAGATGTCTTCCCTAGCACGTCTTGTACAAGATTGACTTCCTAGATCATTATTGAGCTATCCAGTGACTGGGATTTTGTGCAATAGAGGAAGACACCACATTTGTTTCTTTTACTGTCAGTCAGAGATTACACAAGGAGGTTTCAGAAATCATAGGAGGAAGGAAATGTAATAGATTAAAGAAAAATGTTGGAAAATGTAGCAGATTACACTTTGCCTCGCTCACATAAACCTTCAAAATAAATAAAATTGAGTTTGGACATGATCTAGCACTGGGTTTCTTTAAAACCATTACATAAAATACAACTCTGATTATATAAGGCCATGCTAGAGAATACAGTTTCATTGCTGAAAATAATTTGTGAGTTTAATAATTTGACTTGTTGAAAGCATACTTGTTTTCTCTATATCTTGAAGGATACAATGCTCTATATCTGGGTAGCATGGTGGTTGGTACAAGGCTGTCTACAGGTAACAGCACTGAGTGAGATAAGATTAGAATACTCAAGGCACTGGATTTTTGTTTATCCTTCAGTTGGGAAGGATATGGCATGGTTTCTTTCTTACTTCCCATTCCCATCTTGCCCAGTTCCTCTCTAGCTCAGGGCTCTAGTATTAATACACCCCATGCTGTGCTGCCTTCTCTTGCTGTTACACTGCCTCAAAGCCATCACCTTCCCTGAAGCAGCGCTGGCCCGTGTCTGTCTCCATCAGGTGCTGCATTGGTCAGCTTCCCAGTGCTGGGACAAAATACCTGACACCTACAGGTTAAGGCACGAGGGACTTGTTTTGGCTCGCAGTTTCAGAGGTTTCTTTCAATCGAGGACCAGCTGACTCCAAGGCCGAAATGGCATGGTGAAAGGTCATGGCAGGGGAAAGCTGCTCAACTCATGAGTGCTGGAAAGCAGAACAGGTTGGAAAGAGCCAGGGTCAGAGACGTTCCCTCCAAAGTCACACTCCCCAGTGACCCACCTCCTCCAACTGGGCCCATGCCCCAATAATACATCCAGCTATGAACTCAGCAATTGGTGAATCCACTAATGAGTATAGCATCTCATGATCCAATCACCTTCTAAAAGCCCCACCTCTGGACATAGGGAAACCTCTGGGAGGACATTTTAGATGTAATCCATAACAGGTGTCATCACTGAAATAACTCAGTTCTACTTAGCAGTATGCTTTCCAAAGGCAAGGACTATATTTTATTTTTTCTTTATGGTATCATGACCTCTAGCAGAGGACTTAGAGTGAGATGTCACTAAGCTCATACAAATGAGTCAGAGAATGTCAGAACTGCAAAGAACCATATAGCTCCAAGACCCTTTGTTTTTTCTGAAAGAGGGAGCTGATCCACAAAGTATGTGAGGAAAGGAAAAACAAACCCTAAAGATTTTTCCTATTCAGGTAAAATGTGCACAATATAAAATTAATCATTTGAAAGTGTACAATTCAGTGACATTTAGTATTCCACTTCTATTTAATTCCAAATATTTTTGTCACCCTCGAAATAAAACTCATATTCATCAACCAATCATTTCCTGTTGTTCCCGCTCCTTGGTCCTTGCAATTATCAATCTGTTTTTTGTACCTATTCCAAATTTTATGTAAACACATCATAGTCTATGTGACCTTTTATGTCTGGTTTCTATCACTTAGCATAATATTTGTGAGGTTCATTACATTATAACACATTCAGTACTTCATCCTTTTCTTGGCTTAAATTCTAAGTTTGAGCGCTAGCAAAACACTAGGTATGGTGATATTTTACATGCATAATCTCCTAAAATCCTTGTCATGGCCCGAAGATATGGGTGTTGTTATCTCTATTTTACAAATTTGAAAACTACATAATTTCAAATAGGTGAAGTCATTTTTTTAAAATCACAAACATATACAAGTAAACAAAAAAATAACATGTATAGCCAGTTTATAAAGCAACCAAACCATCCAAACATTTCTAAGACCCAAATTCTTGCCCTTGACTGCAGAATTCCTCACTACACCTGGTTGTCTCTCTTATAAAAGCTCCCACAAATCTGTTTCTTGTCCAGGCTCATTATCCATACTGTCCTATGTTAGTCACCTTTCCAACACTGTAATAAAATATCATACAATAACTTAAAGGAAGAAAGAGTAATTTTGACTCATGGTTTCAGAGGTTCAGTCCATGGTCACTTGGCTCCACTGTTTCTGGACTTGTGGTGAAGCAAGCATCATGGTGGAAGGGCATGGTAGAGTACAGTTATTCATCTCAATGTCAGACAAGATGAAGCTGGGGGAAACACTGAAAGAAGGAGAGAGAAATCCCACCTCCTAAAATTTTCACTCCCTTCCAATATCCTACTATGTTACTAATCAATCAATGCATGAATCCAGCCTTCATGATCCAGTCACTTCCCATCTCTGAACACTGCCCATTGGGCACCAAGATTTCAACACATGAACCTTTGCAGGCCATTTTAGATCCAAACCAGAACAGATCTGTACTTTGCACCTGCACATGCTAACATAATAGTGATGCAGGCACCGCATCTCATGGTGGAGCACACTGGCCCTTTCTCATGGTTTCCCTGGGTGGCAGTACCATACATTAGGTCTCAAAACCAGTACTGAAAACATTGAAAAAAATTCTGTTGCACTTCAGTTGAGTGTAATTGGAGTTCCATCAAAGTAAAGGCCATTTCTCCTTATCACCTGACACTCATCAGAGAAGACCTCTCCACGCTGTGTACATGGGTGAGGAGAGGGAGCCCTTTGAATACATATGACCATTGCCGAGGCAACAAAAGCAGAGGTGGATTTTAACATTTAATTCATTAGGCCAATTTATTTCTCTAATTGCTTGTGAAGCTTTGTCAACTAGGAGATAGCAAAACAATTAAAATTTAAGTTTTGAAAAACTTCATTGAGTTTAGGCATTAAGGATGCGCAGAGAGATGGAAAATAGATGGGAGGCTCTAATTATTTCTTGAATAAGTGTTTAAATATTTACAAATTGCACTTCAATGAAAATCATTTTTATTTCGGTATGTGTGTGTTGTCTGTATTTATGCTGGGATATTGATTTCAAACACAACTCTAAGGGCTCTGAGAACCCTGTTAGAGTTGAAAGGCCTCATTCTTAACCCTGAGCTCCTGACCCAGCTTCAGGGAGTTTATTAAGAGGATGTTATGTGTGTGCCTTTTTCTAGAACGATGGTGAAGAGTTTTTGCCAGAATTTCATGGCTTGACTACAATACTCAGCAGTATTCTCTCCAGCCCTCTGAGTCACCAACAAATGGCAGTGTAGGGATCTAAGGACATTACCTCCCTCTGCAATTTGAGGGATGCATGTACTGTATGCAAAAGGAATCCTGCCAGTCCAGTCACTGCTGGCCAACTGGCCCCTAGCAGAGGCTTGGAGTCCTTCCAGTGACTGTAACCGTCCATCTCTTACTAATAAACCAAGCTGAAAAACCAGATTGGAGACTACAGCAAAACCTGTGAGCAGCTAGATGAAGCCCAACACTGAAAGTGAGTTAGCTCCTGGTATTTGGGGAGAGGTACAGAAAGAGAAAATTATCAGAGCCTTGCAGTTCCAAGATGCTCATGGACCAGAAACATCGGCAACTGCTGGGAACTGATTGAAAACACAAATTCTCAGACCCACCGAATCAGACTCTGCATTTTAATAAGGTTGTCAGGGAGTTCATACACACATTAGAGTTTGCAATGCCCAGGTCTGGACACCACTATTCATTGTCAGCCCATTTCCTTCTGGACTTCTGACTCCTCTGTGAAGCCACATCTCTCCCCCAGATGCACATTTCAGGTTGTGTCACTTGTGACCCGTCTGAGCCCCAGCCCCTTTCTGGAATATAAACTCATCTGACTGCAAGAACTTCATGGGGCTGTGATAAGAGGAGAGAAGGGAATCATATCAGGGGTCTCCATTCACCTTCTACATGAGTTATTCTACATAAGGCGTCATTGTCTCCCTAATGTCTTAGTTTCCTCACCTTCATAGAGGTGTAGCCAGGAGTAAGCAAAGATACTTAGGAAAAGTGCTTTGTACCTGGTGTAGAGAACAGGTCCCAAAAATGTCTCTGCCATTATAGTCATCCCCTTATATCTGTGGGGGATATGTCCCGAGACTCAAATGAATGCCTGAAACCACAGATAGGACTGAACCTTACATATATAGTATTCTATATAACACACCAATGATAAAGTTTAATTCATAAATTAGCCACAATAAGAGATTAACAATAAAATAGGCAATTATAACTATATATTCTGGTAACAGTTGTATAAATATAGCCTCTCCTCTTCCAGAATATATTATTGTATTTTCACCTTTTCAATTAAATGGAGCATTTTATGCTCCTGCTTGGCATATCTGAATTGCAAGCATCACTACTCCTGTGTTTGGGGCCATCATTAGGTGAAATAAGGATTTCTTCAACACAGGGACTTCTGGACTGTCAATCTGATCATTGAGATGTCTCCTAAGTGACAAACGGGTGGGTAGCATATACAGTGTGGTTACACTGGACAAAAGGATAATTCATATGCTAGGCAGGACAGAGGGTTATGGGATGAGATTTCATCAATCTACTCAGAATGATCCATAATTTAAAACATATATGTTGAAAAAATAAAAATAAAACATATATGTTGTTTATTTCTGGAAGTTTCCCTTTGATATTTTCAGACAGCACTCAACTTTAGGCACTTGAAACTATGGAAGGTGAACTGTGGATAAGGGCAGTGAATTGGGAGGTAGCAAATTTACTCTTGTACCTGATCAGGCTATGACTAGTTTCATCTGAACTTGAGTAAGTCCATTCTTTCTCAGTTTCACAGCCTAAGAAATGAGGCTTTGACTACAGTGTTTTCTATGATCCTTTCTGATTTTGTCATATTAGATATTGTCTCCCAGTGGGAGCTACCTCCTTTGAGATGTTCTAAAAATAATATTTTTAAAAAAGTAAAGCTTTTTCTACACTATAGAATTAGTCTGGGACTTGGAGGGTGTCCCTTGAGACTAATATATTTTCATTGTTCCACTTCCCTGGACATTAATCCACCTCCATTAGTGCCTCTGAGTTACTGAAACTGCTTTATACAACCTAGAGCTCAAATCCTTGGTCCTCTGTGAGATATCCTCCATTAACTTTGTCTCAAAAGACAGCATGCCCCAAGTGAATTGAGCATAGTTGCAAACTCTTCGGCAACAAAGTGGAAAGATTAATTCTGAGCATCAGTACTTTGTGTTTATCCGTCATCATGCTAACTGTCATTGTAATGATACAGTCGCCAGTGCAGACAATTAAAAATCATGCTCAAGAAGTCTATTCTAATTGCTTTGAATTATAATTCAGTATAGAAACATCCCGCCTGTAGTAAGGAGGACCACCACACTTTGTTTGCAGTTTTAGAAATGTAATAACTTGTCAATACTGCGTGTTTTCTCCAGAACACCTCAAGGACCCACCTAAAAACTGGGGAAATACAAAGAGTTTTTTTGGTAACCCCTGAATTTCCTTTTTTTTTTAATTCCTAGGCTCCAACACTGTCCCTAGCCCCAGCTGGCCACACAAGCCAGATTCCCGTCTCTCTTGAGAGCCTCACATTTTGTAATTTTTGATACTTGCACCTCTCTACTTAAAAGTATCTGCTTTGATCATTCCTTCCGAGGCCAGTACACTGCTGTGAAATAACTACGACGCACTAATCTATTCCCAAGTATTTGGTGGGTGCTATTAAATCTATCCTTACTTCTTTGTGTATTAAAAATGGAAAAACGAGAAAATAGTTATCCTTCCATTTCACTAACTGGAGGTTGGCAGGTATGTGAGAGTGGAAGGGAATGATGTAACAGCTATTTAATTCCTTTGCCTTCCCCCAGATTAAGTCATTTGTAAAATCCCAGCTCATATCTAAAATGGGAGACCTGCCCATTGGCCTTGACATAAAGAAAGCATCAACTTATCTCCTTAATATACCTGGAGATACCTGACACATCCAAAAGAGGTATGAGCCACTGACTCTTATGAGAGATGTTTTATCAGACCCATTCTTTTTGAGTTTCAAAGAATGGATGTCATCTCCTGAACATTGTTTCTCTCTCTTAATCTGAAGTTCCCTCTAAGGTAAATTCTGCCATTTTCTTTAGTCTTCTAGAATTAGGTAATTAAACTCTGAGGGTGTGTGTCTTGAGTTTCATGACAGAGAACAATAAAGCCTGATTAGGTTCACTCCTAATAAGAGAGGGGAATCATTACTCTGAGACACTGTGCTTTTTGTTCTTGAGGTCCTTGCATTATATTACATCATAGTCATGAAACATTTCTCACTGGATCATTGTCCAGTGAAATCCTAGCTCACAACTCTAAGTCTTTTCAGAAGTGATAAATCCTGTTTTGTCTGTATACATTCCAATAGTCACAGCCTAAGGAAGAGACTGTGAATGTTTTCTTTTGTCTTTATCCTATTAACAAGCAAAGTGACTGTATTGACAAATGTCAAAAGACTTTAGGAGTCCTGTTTTATGGGAAAAAAAAAAAAGATCAAAATATCAGGACAGCACTTGGATTGGAGCAGAATGTGCCATGGAAT
The DNA here is from genome assembly GCF_053883595.1 of Heterocephalus glaber. Lineage (NCBI taxonomy): Eukaryota > Metazoa > Chordata > Mammalia > Rodentia > Bathyergidae > Heterocephalus > Heterocephalus glaber. The sequence goes on from NW_028258315.1 coordinate 12,203,693, forward strand.
CACAGTATAGCTTGACTAAACTGTGCATGTCCCCACTGAGGTTACCCAGGAAAAAATAAAAACACAGGGCTGGGGATTTAGCTCAGTGGTTTCGCTGCCTGCTGCACAAGTGCAGGACCCAAGTTCAATCCCCGGTACCAAAGAAAAATAAAATAAAATAAATAAAAACACAACTTTGCTAACCAGAAGGACTTTTGTAATTTAAAATCCAGAAGGGAGAAGATTAGAAGTAGCCATGTGTGTTTGCTTAGGAGAGTATGTGCATAACCATCTTTACATATGCATGTAATGACAATTTTTATGGAGGTAATATGACTTTGATTGGCAAGGAGGTAGCATTTGGGTTATACTTTCATAATGGAATAATGATGGTGATTATTCATAGGCCTTTACTACCTTTTGGTGTTGTGAGTGGTAAGTGGGAAACACATTCTTGCAAAACAGACTTTAACAGAGAAAACAATAATCAATGGTAAAACCATAAAGCAGGTGAAATTATCATCAAATCGTACGGCTCCCTTTTCTGCAAACTTCTTGTTCCTCTCTTTACCCTTTCTTGCCTATCCCAAGGAGTGTTCCTCTGATGATCAAGTGAAATCACATGTGCGAAAATGATTTGTGAATTTTAAAAAATCCATCTAGAGATAAAATAATCGTTCTCACTATTGCTGTGAGCGTCACAAAGGCCAGGCCTGTAATAACACAAAGTGGCAAGGAAGTCTGGTGTTCCACTGTTTTGGGATCAAAATAAATAATCTAATTTCAGTGAGCAGAAGAGCCGTGTCTATAGGTCAGTGCCCTCAGTTCCAACTCAGTAGATCTCCTCATTCTCATTATCCTTGGGTTAGCAAGGTGCCAGAACTTTCTGTTATTTGGAATCTAATTATCCAAGATAGAGCTGCTGCCTGAATGTAGCAGCCAATTTCTTAGATACACACTTTGCAAACTAGCAATCCTTGATCCAGGTGTGAGAAAAAGGAAAAACTGAGAACCCAAATATTGAGGGAAATGGAGATGGAGTATTTCATACAAATACACGTTGCTTAGTATCTTCCTCACCTCTGCATCGTGTGTTGTATATGTTTGCTTTTTCAAACATCATTATCTAACAAGTATTTTTAATATTTCTGAGGACAGGGAAAGCTTGTCTTAGAGCAGAGACACTTTATCCAATACCCCACTAGTCCTTGTTTGGGCATTTTCCCTCCCCTCCATCTCCAAAGCTACTCTCTTCTCTCACCCTCTCGTATCTTGGGGTGCTGTGTCCTTACAAAAGACCTGCTGGGAGATTCCCATGGGCGCAGCTCCCACTTGGGCAAGAGAGAATATGAACTAATTTGAAACCAAAGAGCTAGGCATTAATATTAAACACTTAGCTTAAAAATTAAATTCTGTGTAGTTTTCCAACTTAAAAATACATTCCAATGTGCCTCGTCTGATTAAGAATAGAAACTAAAATGCTAAAATATGAGGAACATTTGTACAAATTCTGAATAAAGAGTTATGTTTATCATCGCCAAAAACCAAGCCCCAAAAATAAAAAATATATGTAAAATATACAAAAAGAAACTTTCCCTACTACTGAGAGAGGATAATGATGCCTCACTTTGGTTTATCCCTTTCACCTTTTCAAACTTTCAAAATTTTGTTTTATGTTTTTAATTTTGGTACATTTTAGATATAAATAGTGATCAGATTCATCATGGAGAATCTGTACATGATATTCCTTGTTTCTTCTTTTTTTTCCCAGTCACCTATTCTCCCTTCAACCTCTCTTCCCCTCCTTATTTACAAAATTTGTTGTTCCAGTTTTTCCTTCTATTCTTTTTTCTTTTCTTTTCCTTCTTTTCCCCTTCCCCCTCTCTTGTTCTCCTTCTCATTTGAATATTTTCTTCCCATTTCCAAATATCCATTATAAATTGTTGTCCTTATTTACACTTGCAGTTTCTCACACTAGAGAAACAATGAAATATTTAAACCTGTGTGTCCCATCAAATTATTTCACTTAAGAGTATGGTCTCAAGGTGCACCTATTTAACCTATAAATGCCTCAAATTTATCTTTATTTACAGCCGAGTGCTACTCCATTGTATAAAAATACATCTTTTTTTTTTTTTTTTTTTTGGTACCAGGGATTGAACTCAGGACCTTGCACTTGCAAGGCAGGCGGCAGCACCACTGAGCTAAATCCCCAACCCTACCACCTCTTCTTTATTCATTCATCCATTGATGGGCATTTGGGCTGTTTCTAGGATTTAGCTATTATAAACTGACCTGTTATAAATATGGGAGTGCATATGTTGCTGTGGTATGATGCTTTTAATTCTTTTGCAAATATACCAAGAAGGGGAATAGCTGGGGCAAATAGAACTTCCTAGTTTTAATTTTTTGAGGAATCTCCACACTGATTTCCACAGTGGTTGTACCAGTCTACACTCCCACCAACAGTGGAGAAGGGTTTCTTTTTTCCCACGGCCCCTCTAACATTTGTTACTGGTAGCAGCCATTCTTTCTGGGATGAGATGAAATCTCAAGGTTGTTTTAATTTGCATCTCTTGAAAGACCAGTGATGTTCAACATTTTTTCATGTATTTATTTGCCATTTGTGCTTCTTCATCTTCTTCATTTCAGATGCCCATTTTTGGATTGGGTCTTTAAATTTGGGGGACCTGATTCATTTGAGTTCTTTTTATATTGTAGATATTAGTCCTTTGTCTGAGGAACAGCTGACAAATATTTTACCACTCTGATGGTTGTCTCTTCACTCTGTTGATGGTTTCTTTTGCATGCAAAAGCTATTTAATAAGATGAGATCCCATTTGTTGATTCTTTGTATTATTTCCTGTGCAACTGGGGTTTTGTTCATAAAGTCTTTGCCTACACCTATATAGTCAAGAGTTCTACCTATTCTATCATCCAATAGATTTAGGGTTTCTGTTTTAATATTTAGATCTTTGATCTATTTCAATTTTAGTTTACTGCATGGTGAAAGATGTGGGTCTAGGTTTAATCTTTGGCATGTGGAAAGCCAGTTTTTCCAGAGCCATTTATTAACGAGGCTATCTTTCTTCCAATGAAGATATTTGGCCCATTAGTCAAAAATAAGGTGGCTGAGTGTGTTTGAAGTTGTTTCTATATCTTCTAATTTGTTTCATTGATCCTCAGGTCTGTTTGAGTTTTTTATATTGTTTTGTTTTGGTTTGGTTTTTGCCTGTATCATGGTGTTTTTATCATGGTAGCTTTGTAGTATGACTTCAAGTCAGGCATTGTGATGCCTTAGAAATCAATATAATGAAGAAAGAAAAAAACCTTCACACTGAAAACTACAGTAATCTGAAAAAAGAGATCAAAGAGGATATCAGAAAATGGAAAGAGATATTCCTTGTTCTTGGATAGGAAGAACCAATATGGTGAAAATGGCCATGCTTCCAAAATTACTATACAGATTTAATGCATTCCCAATCAAAATACCAACAGCATACCTCACAGAATTAGAGAAAACCATCCTAAAATTTATTTGGAACCAGAGGAGACCTAGAATAGCAAGAGCAATTCTGGGCATCGAAGATTTTTAATTAGAAAACTTGGCAGAGAGAACTGGGATTTTCAGGAAAGATTTTTAGTTTATAAGCATTTTTGAAGGTTAGACACTCAATCTTTGTGAGGTCTGACAATGTGGTTATTCATGTGGTTGTGTCTTGGACACTCAAAAAAAGAGGACAAATTAATGAGAAGAAGTTGAACATCAATGAATGTGGCTCAGATCCTAAACCACAAACCAGAAACGCAAGAGCCTTTTCCCTACCTAAACCCCTCCTGAATTCCATCCACCCTGTAGCCAATCACTTAATATTTTAATGACCATATGAAAATGGAAATGATTCACTGAATATTTTGTAAATAGATAGATAGATAGATAGACAGATAACTGTGTGCCAGGATATTGGGTTAAATATATATATTTTTGTCAACTTTTAAAATATCCCCAGATATTATTAACCCCTTAGATTTACAACGGGTAAAGAGGGATAGAGGTGAAATAAGTTGCCAAAGCTCACACAAGCTCCACATTCAAACCCAAATCTGTGAGGTAATGGGTTGAGGTGACAAGTTTTACTATGTCTTTGTAAATATTGATCAGTGTTCTGAAAAATTCCTTGAAAGAAAATTTGGGGGGAAATCATTTTAAGCGTAATCCCCAGAGGGCGATACAGTTCAAATAAAATCCCTCTGGACCTCAAACTAAATGAGAGAAACTTTAAGAAAACCAAGAAGACAGCTTGGTATGTGCCCTGTGTGTTTACAGAACACAATAGGATGGTGCCTGGCACAAACCTGGGAAACAAGAGAGACAAGATGTTGGCCGTTGACAGCATAATGGAGTTCTGTGGTTTTGGAAATCACTGGACTCCTACTGAGTATGGACCAAAGATACCTGTTTCTAGTGGAGGGGATATGAACAGAAAAAGAAAGTGGCCAGTCTAGGAAACTGGTCTAACATGGGCTTTGCAGAGGTAGGGATGTAGCTTAGTGGGAGAGCAATTGCCTGGAATCCCTGAGGTTCTGATACACAACATCATGAAAAACTTTAAAGATCTATAAGATGAACCTTGCCATAGAGAGCCACCCAGGGGGACAATGAGACCCCAGCAGGAAGAACCTGTATGACTGTGCACTTCTGAAATCCAAGGATCTAAAGGACAACCATGGGCGCCAGCCCCTCACCCTAGTCCTGGAACTACGAGGGAGACACTGAGTGGGTGGCAGCTGGGGAACAGACAGGAGTAGAGGTCTCCTGATCATCCACTGAGCCTTCCACAGGAGATAGTTGACAATAAAATTCTGTGGGCAGCAGAAGCTAAAGTCAACTCACAATAGTTTAAAGCCACTGTGCTATTTGTTGGTCCTTGTCCCTCTTGCTTCCCTGTTTTCCCAAGCTTTGAAGGAGCAGAGGCATCTAGCAGTGGATGACTGGAGGTGGAGGGCAGGATCAGGTCAGGAAGAAAAGAAATAGGTGCTCAGTTCCTTTCCCAGGGTAGGTTTCCAGCCTGCAGCAGGTCTCACCCACGAATTCACCTTCAAATATTATTCAGCATGCAAATAATAAGCCCAATATCAAATTGAGACATTTTCAAGGTCCAAAGGGAGAAAAGGTTTTTGTATTTAGTTTTATTATCTCAGAAAGGGTTTTCTAGAAAGGTGGGTGATGGGGCAAAAAAAATCCCTTTTGAATTTATTCTTCAAATCTTCCTTTAACATTAATATTGGAGTCAGTGATACAAGTGGCTGAGCAGTAACAACAAATAAGCCTTGTGGTGACTTGCTAATGGATTTACTGAACAGTACTGTGGTACTGGGCATCTTGGCATCCAATCAGAGGAAGGTTGTATAGCAAGGCAAAGCTGCAAAACCTGACCTGCAAGCATCACCTAACTGCAGAGCTTCTGCTGTTGTCTACCACTCCCATAACCCTGGGCAACTTGTATTCCCTGTGCTTAGATTTCTACATCTGTAAAATTGGAAGAATAATGTCATTTTATCATAAGATTTTGGGAGGCAAATAAATAATTTATTTAAAGTACTTAGAAGAATTAAAGACACACGGGAAGCATTTTTTTTGTTACGACCTTTATTCAAGTCAACATAGTGAATCCAAGAAATCAATTTGAAAACATCTGTTCATAAAAAAAAAGAAAACATCTGTTCATTAAGTGAACAGTGAGTTTAAAAAAAACACATAAGAAATGTTTCAATGGTTTAAAAACCAGTAAGATTCATGGAAGTTTTTGAGCCAGGTCAAAAATGTTAATTGTTATTCTCCTCATTGTTCCTTGTATAGCAAGTCCATTTCTGGGCTTGGACAGATCTGTCTTGGTTTTAGCATCAATTGGGGATCCATATGTATTTTTTTTCTTTTTTTTTTTTACCTGGTACTGGGAATCCAACTCAGGGCCTTGCACTTTTGAGGCAGGTGCAGTGCGGCACCACTGAGCTAAATCCCAGCCCTAGGGGATCCATATGGAATGTGAAAGTTCTAGAAGTAAATGACCCACTTTTGTTCTCATTACAGTGTTGTATTCCATTGCACTGATTGATTTTTATAAAATGCCTTTGTCAGTGGGAGGTTCAGGATGGTTCTCTATTTTGATTCTGTTTGTGGTTTGGTCTGTTTTTATAAAAGCACAGAAGTCATTTCCTGTCATTTTAGTAGTTTCCACTTAGTGGTTGCTCATTATAGCCAGTTTCCCCTATTTTGCAAACAAATATAAGCTCTAATTCATTAACTATTAGGGATCATTTGTTGCTTCATTGAGGGTGACTAACACATTGACTTGATGCACTTCTGAATTAACCTTTTGGTGACTTCCTTTGCCAAGAGAAGGAAAATTCTACTGCTTACTGGATGTCCCTAGTGGGGTTATGTATCTGCATATGTCAAAAAGAGGAAGACCATATAAATACTTATTCTCTGCCTACCTCCCTGAAAGACAAAGACTGAAGGATGGAATTCAGAAAACTGAGAAGGGGTAGTGAAGGCAGGCATGGAAACTCGGACGGAGATAGGTAATGTCCTGCTGCCTGCCTTTATTCCAATGCACACTTCATCTCCTCTAAGCCATTTAACAGTAGAATCTATTGATATCATGGGTCCTGAACTTTCTAGACATTAATGCATGCGTGCTGTGCGGTTCTAAAAATATGTGCTTCAATTTAACACGCATGTGATGGTTTGGAGGAAAGATTCTTAACCTGGGCTGGAATACAGGCTCCATCCTCAAGGTCACTGTGACCTTGGGCAGGTGACCCACCCGTGCTGCCTTTGCTTAGGTCTCCACATCTGTAACGTCAATGGGAGGGACAATAAGATAATATATTCAAGGTGCTTAGGACAGTGAATGACATCCTGGTGGCACTTAATCTCAACCACCACTTATTTTATTCTCTACTCTTATCTTTGAACTAAAGGATAGGGACTCATTTAATGTTATTTCTATGCATTGTTTGGAAACATATCAGCAAATGGGAACAGAATATGTTGATACATAAGACCTAAGATTGGATGAATATTTGTAATTTTAAGAACATTTGGAAATTCATGAGCTAAAACTAACAAATCCTATCTTTTTTTCTTTTTTCTTTTCTTTTTTTTTTTTTTTTTTTGGTGATACTAGAAATTGAATCCAGGGCCCTTGTACTAAACTACAACCACAAGCCCCGCCTTTTAAATTTAAATTTTTGAGACAGGGCTTTGCTAAGTAGGTAAATTACTCAGGCTAGACTCACACTTGTGATCCTCCTGCCTCGGTCTCCCAGCATGCTGAGCTGACAGACCTGTGCTGCCACGTCCAACTTTTTCATTACTGTTTTTCTAAGTGGTTCCCGAAAAGCTACACCTATAGAAGCCTTGGCTCTCACAGCCCCATTTCCTGCCTTCTCAGTCCCTTTCCCTCCACCTGCGGCTTCTTTCCAGCTTATCTCCAGAGTTTGCTTTAGCTCCATCTTTGTCTCATCCTTTATTATCAATTTATTTGCATCTGCATCTCATTAGGAAATTAAAGTCTCCCAAATTCATCTTTACCCTAGGTGACCTGTCTACCACAAAGAAATAAGCATCAAAAAAAACACACAGAAAGAAAAGAATAGATTTTAGAGAGAAACATTTCACCAACTCCATTTGCTTTTTCTAGGTTCAAGCTTTGTTTGGATTTTAATGAATAATTCTGGTAGACTGGGAGTGTTTCTCAGTATGGGTCCACACATTCACGTAGATTTAAGGATGTGCAGTGTTGAAAATGAAATTAATTTTTCCCCATGGAACTCAAAAAATCTAAACAACTCACTGATTGACTTAGAAGCAAGACAGCCAATAGAACACACATTTATTACAATACTGTCATTTCTGTACTTAACATTCTTTCTGGGAAGGAAATGAGTAGTGTACAAGGAGATATGGTCTCCAGCAAGATAGCGTGAATTCAAGGTTGTGTTACTTCTGAGAGAGAGAGAGAGCGGAAGGAGGAGGAGGAGGATAGAAAGGAGGAGGAAGAGGAGGAGAAGGGATGAAGAGAAGGGAGAGGAGGAAAGTGGAGAGAGGAGGGGAATGAGGGGAGGGGAAGAGAGGAGAGAAGCAAAGTGGGAAAATGTCTAAATCGTAGGTAAACATGTACACCATATTTACAATGTGTGTGTAGCGTGATATGACATATACATCATGACCCAGACATCTTCTTTGGTGACATTATTTAGTTGGCTAGAAATATGAAAATTTGATCAACTTGATAATTCCCGAGATTTCTTCCACCTCTCCTTGTAGGACAGATGGCATTGGTCTGTGAGATAAACCCCTCTGGAGGGACCCAACTTGAGCCAGTTTGCCTCTTGTTATTTCATCTTTATGCCACTCAAGAAGAAAGATTTAGGAATTTAAATGATTATGACATTATTATAGGGTATCCTTGAATCTTGTCTAATTGGTTTCTTAAGTGCATAATTTATAAACTTCGTTACTTTAAATAATAATAATAATAATCACTAGCAGTGCATCTTTAACTTACTATGCTGGAGAACTTGTAGGCTTTCACAATTCACACATGTCCATAAATCAATATAAAGGGTAATAATGACTCAGATAAAGAACAATTAATCTTGATATGATGATCAAGCAAGGATTTCTCTTGGGACTCCTCATGTGCACACATTTTGTGATGAATATTTTTCTCCCTAATAGTGAAATTACAGAGAAGTTTTATTGGACTAATTATTTTAACAGCCTTAAAAATAAGCTGTTAATAATATTCTAATAGGCACTAAACAAAGGCAATTCTGTGGGACACTTATTCCTTCACTTGTCATCCTTCCTGAATGTGTCTATTCATAGAGCTGGTTGTCAATACACTATTGATCACTTAGGCAAACAGACCTTTGTGAAATTATGTTGGCTAAAATTCCTGGAGTTTTCTCAGAGTGACTTTCCCTGTCTTTTGCTTAAACACCTTAGATACCAGGACTCTCCCAATGGCTGCTAGTTCATGGCATAAATATGAAAGCAAACTCAACTGTATTTAATGTAGGGCAAGGGGGGGTTAAAATTTGGGTCACAAACTGAGAAAATGACAAAAGCTATAGACCCTTTCCCAGAGGAAAGCACAAAGATGCATAACCAGATTTTTACGTTGTTACAGAGATATCATAGACCTCTTAGAAGCCAAAAAAGACCCTCTAACCCCGAGATGCCATTCATTCTAATTTCAATAACTTAGCTCTGACAATCTTAAGTTACATCAATGTAAATGAAAGCCTGCACATGGAACATCTAGCTCCTGGACTTAATTTGAAATGACATCAGTGTCAACAACGTCAAGTGGTCTTTTTCATTGATGTAAAAGCAACCCAAATCCCACCTAGATGCACTCCCAGTTTACTTGGACTGGCACAACCTGATGTTCAGGACTGGGATGTTTTTGGAACTGACAAAATATAATATTTTCATAAAAACAGAAGCCAGCTTCAAATGATCTGCCCACTCTGAGGAGACCGGCTCTCAGCGAGCCTACTGATGATGTAAAAAAAGTTGAAGTGGGTTCTAAGGTAGCCTTCCTAGCCACTCAGACAGGGATGGAAAAATGGCAAGAAGAGCTTCATTTTCTGTCTAAAATGAGCAGGGACGGAAGTCTGCAATAGGTAGAATATTTGCAGCTATTACGATTTTTTTCGCTGGGCCTTTTTTACATTCATTAGGCATGTTGGTTTCCAGCAAATGTTTAATGTCCCTCTTTTCCAGTAGAAATCTTAATTTGGAATGTGATTGTCAGATTAATCAAAACTAGAATTATCTCTACAAAGAAATAGCTGTGGGCTTTGATTACCTATCTAACTTTATCCAATCCCTGTTGGCTGAGTAGGTAGGCAATAGAGTTGTCATTCTGTGATTTTGCTGCCTATGAGGCCAGTGGTTCAAAAGGATTTATTTATAGACAATCATGAAATTCTCATTTTAAAGTGGAATGTTATGCTTCTTTATTCTCCAACTAATTAGAAATTGTTACCAATTTTTGCAGTTACCTACGTAAATAGTATTGGATCTTATACAGTACCTTTTCTATAGCATCTTTATATGTATCCAGTACAAAAATATTTCACAGAAGGACCTAGACATTAAGGTGAATTTATATGATATAAAAGGATGCACAATTATGTGCATGTATTCTTTATATAAGAAAATAACTACAAAAAGTACATAATCAAGGATATTCTGTGGTGGAGTTCCTATTCATTTTCACTCCTTTTATTTGTAATAATTGGTATCATATTATTACCTTAAATCTACATTTGGAAACTTTTGAAAGTATAATAGTTTTGCAAAATGAGAAATAGAGATATGAGAATTAGCAACGTCTGGATGGGTCAGATAATGGATGATTTTTATTTCTGTTTATATCCACTTTCCATTCTTTTCTGTAATAAAACTGTCTTGCTTTTGTAATGAGCAAAAGAATTGACAAAAGAAATTTCATTTTGAGGAAGAAATAATCATGCTCTGTTGTAAAGGACCCAGACTCTTTTAAAAAGCAATTTTGGAATAAAGGCGAGACACGCACGGTGGCTCTTGACAAAGGTACATTATAGAAGCGAAGAGACATGATGTCTATGTTGAGGAGACACACGTGGGATTTCTCCAAAGAAAGAAGGAAAGGCAGGAGCATAGAGGCTAAAGAAAAAGCCTGTTTTAGAAGCAGAAAGAACTCTTTGCATTTGGCTGTAGCTGAGCCTCAAGGGACCCACAGGAGGTTTAGAAGAAGAGTAGTCCCGGATCCAATGACTGCCCCAAGGACTAGACTAAGGAGTTTAGTGCTGGACTTAGGAGGTGATGGGAATTCACTTAAAAGCATTCGAGTAGGTGGGTGATTAGTACAGTGCTTCAGAGACATTTATCTGCAGTCCTGGGTAAGTAAAGGGCTTAGTAGAGTCACAGTAGAATGAGTTTAAAGGATGGAGTCTTTAGTCCAAATGAGATCTGGAATTGGGCTATACTTCTAGGAGTAGAATGAGTAAGATGCATGAAAGATTATAAAAGAAAATTAAAGATGTCTTTACTTCACATTATCTAAAACACCTGAGTTATATAATTCACACCTGACTGAAATTTTAAAACTGAAAATGAACTAAAAGCTCCAATCAAATTTGACATCCAGCTGACCTCATTTCTCACAATCTTACTCTATTCTTTCTCTTGGTAGATTGCTCTTAAAATTCGAGGGTCTTAGGAAGAAAGAATCTGTGAAAAATGCATTGATGTGAGTGATGATTGATTTACTTCTTTAATCCCTGCTTTGTGGAATCAACATATTTAAAGGTCACATTGACCACTTTGATATTGAGCATGTTAATAAAAATGATGAATGAGCTGGGAGTGGTCGTGCACACCTGTAATCCCACAGCACTCTGGGAGGCTGAGGCAGGAGGATCACATGTTTGAGCCCAGCCTGTGCAACTTAGCAACTTAATGATATCCTGTCTCAAAATAAAAAATAAAGATGAGGGAATGGAGTTCAGTGTGAAGGCCCTGGTGCAGGGAAAAAAGATGAATAGAGGCAGAGAAAAAGAGGGGGGGGGGACACTGACAGGTGTGTAAGTTTAGTTCACCAGTTTATCAGCATTTTGTGCCACAAGGTACAAGTTGAAGGCTCACTTCTACGGAGTCATAAGTAAGCATTTTCAAAAGTTGAATTATACAAACCTAAACAAATAAAGTGACCAAAGAACTGTTATGTTAGACTTTCTCCCTGAAAAAAGAAAGTAAAGTTGAAATGTTTTTCCCTGTCTTTTTACTCAAAATCCATTGTCCTACACACTATAGATGTTCAACAAATATACATTGTATAATTAGACAGGGCCCGGGGTTTAGCTCAGTGGTTCCGCTGCCTGCATCACCAAAGGAAAGACCCGAGTTCAATCCCCAGTACCAAAAAACCCCCAAAACATTGAAGGTATGGTGTGTTTATTTTAAACTTTGAGAATCTTTGTAGTCTATAGACATTACGTTTGTGAGAATGTAGGAAGTATCCCAGGGCCCAGGTGAAGAAAATCATCTGGGAAAGAACCCTTCACTCGGACCTCAGAGGTGTGCTTATTGTAGTTTGAAACTCAGTGACCTAAGATCAAAGGATGGATCTTTAAAACAGAATGAAACTTCATCTATCAAATCTTAGCTAAGAAGCTGTCATGGAAGCCCCATTGAAAATACAAAACATACAGTGTGGATCAGAGATCTGCTCCCTCATTTGCATTCATTGTCACTGTCACACACTCCAGGTGTGGCTCTGTTTTTTATTGTTTCTTAGGAGACTTTGAACAGTCTGAAATTGTTCAGTCACCTTCCTTGACAGACATACCAGGAACGGCAGCAGTGATATAACATAGAACCATCTGTGGCCATCACAGCACAATGACATTAACTCCTCTTGGCCACATGGAGGAAGCAGGAAGGACAAGGTGAAGGGTTAGAAACGATCCTTCTCATCAATATGGCTTTAGACTTTTCATGGCACATGCACTTTTAATGAGTGCTTAAAATAGCTGCTGGATCTTTTAGTTTGAGAGAAGAAGGAGATTTTATGCCATTAAATCTGGACATCCTTCTTATTTTGTAGAGGAGGAAACAAAAGAAAAAACTTTACAATTTTTTTTTACCTCAAAATATTAATGAGGAAGCAGACTAAGGCAAAGATTGGCTCTACCAGAACCATAGTGAGTCATGTGGGTTCTCTTCTGGATTGAAAGCAATGTGGCATGAACTAGGAATCTGAAATGGAATTCGTATTGTGGAACCTATAACCAACTTGAATACTTGGAGACATGTAGTTTTGGGCTGATAGTCTTCTTTTAGGCTCACATTTATCACACTCCAACCCAGAAAGAAAACTGATCATGAGCTGGGGGTGTAGTTCAGTAGTACAGAGCTTGCCCAGCATGCAAAACGTCCTGGATTCCATTCCTAGCACCACCAGGAAAGAGAGAAAGAAGGGAAATAAAGAAAGAAAATAAAAAGGAAAGAAAGGGAGAGAAAAGAAAAGAAAGAAAGGAAGGAAAAAGAAAGGGAAGGAAAGAGAAGGAAGCAGATTATTGTCCAGTTATAGTTTTAGAACTGAAAACACTAAAAAATTTCATGGCTGTGGCATCTTTCAGTCAGGCAGTCCATCTCTCCTCAATAGGAAGCACTTCTGAGCTCTTTCAATTTACCTTTGGTTACTGAAATGCAAATTAAATCTTTAGGGAGGCAAGAACTTCTCACATGAAAGCTAATGAACTCTCCAAGCAAGCATAATTGAAATGCTTTTATTAAATTTGGTGTACTGCCTCAGATTTCATTTGTGCTATTGCTTATTTCAATGTCTTTCGCTTCAAGACATAATTTCACTTCAGAGCTCTAAACTGTTATTTGGAAGAAAGAAATTTCTCCATTGTGTGTTCCTCTTCTGTTGTCAGACATCCAGAAATACCAGTAGTACACACAGTGATGTGGAAAGATATTCTGAAGGCTAACATGCCTTCTCTCTCTGAGCTGAGATATTTGACTTCATTTCTGTTGCATTCATTCAGTATTTTAGAACATATGAGGTGCAGTCAGCACTCCAACTGCGAATGGGCTCCGCACCCTTACCTTCAACCAACCATGGATTGAAAATAGTTGGGGGAAACTGTTGCTTCTGAACACTTACAGAGATTTTTCTTGTCATTATCCCCTAAACAATGCTGTAGAACAATGATTTACATGGGATTTACGTTGTATAAGGTATAATAGGTGACAAAGTATTCAGGAGGATGTTCATAGGTTCTATGCAAATACTATGCCATTTTATAGATATGTAAGGAATTTGAGCACCTGTGGATTGTTGGTATCCATGCAGGTCTCAGATCCAATTCTCCATGAACACAGGAAATATATATAAAAGTCTTTCTGCAATTTTCTTTAAGTAACTCACAGCTTTAGAATATTAGCCATCTTGTGACGGGCAAATTCCAAATTAGCAATGAGCCTGCATAGGGTGAGGAAGATAGAATGTGAGGAGACTCAATCTGGATTCTCCAGCCAGCTCCTAGTGTGTCCTTGGGGAGTTACTTTACCTGTGATGCTCACATCTTCTCATTCTTCAAAGTGACTGCTGACATCCATGCTACCCTAAAATGCTATGACATAGAGCATCTGTCCATGTTTAATTCATTCTCTGCTTCCTTCCTCCTCCTGCCCCTGCATACTGTGCTTGGTCCTCCTGACATTTTCTTCTGCCCTCACACACATTGAGCAAGCAAAATCTCACCTTAGAGCTTTGACAGCATCAGCTCCCTCCATCTGGAATGTTCTTCCCTGGTCACCATGTTTCTGGGTCATCCTTGTCACTCAAGGTCTCAGTTTAGGGGCTGTGTCCCTCCCAGAGATGTTCCTGAACCCCATGCTGATGGTATTCCCTGGTCACTCCCTGGTCTGAACAATCTGTTTTAGTTCCATGCTAGAACTCATCATTATCTGCAATCATATTATTTTTTAGAAATTTTCATTGCTGTAAATTTGTGAGACATGGTGATTATATCCAGCTGTGGAATTGATATGCATACATATCTCAGCTTGATCATTTTTACTTCCCCTGAATCCTCCACCATCCCCTCTCTCTTCTTTCCCAGATCCATCTCTGAAGAATCTATCTCCCTGTTTCTTAACATGCAACATTAGACCATGCAATATTTAACCTTCTGTGTCTGACTTATTTCATTGAGTATTATGGTCTCAAGGTCCATCCATTTTTCTACTAATGGCTCAAATTTATCCTCCTTTTTGGCTGAATAGTACTTCCTTGTGTAAACATTTTATCCATTTGTTGATGGGCATGTGGGTCACTTCCATAATTTAGCTATTGTGAGTCATGCTGCTGTAAACCTGAGTATGCATGGATCAGAGTAATTGATGACTTTCATATTATTTTTGTGCTTGGTCATTGCTTTTTTTACCTGTGCCCCCAAAATGTTTGAGGAGACTTTGCTTATTCTTTCCACTGATGTATCACTAGAACAGTACCTAGTACAGAGTAAGTGCTCAATAACTTTTACAAAAGATCCTATAAGAGAATACAATATGTTCCCTTTGGCTGAAGTCATTTAGTTTCATCAACTCTGAGGCAGCATGGGCATACTAGACCCATACATAGTGGTAGAAATGTCTCACCCTTGCTGTCTGGGAGATTGAGCCTGTGAAACCTGTTCTCAGTTAAAATTTTCACAGATAAAGCAGAGTTAAGTGGGATTAAATCAACGAAATAAAAAGGTATTTGTTATGGCTTGTGTTTAGATGTACCCGCAAAGCCTCATGCAGTCATAGGTGGGGCTTTTTCAGAAGTGGCTGGATAGAAGGTGTGTGATGCTGGGATTAAGGGTGTGTGGTTTCCAAATTAGTCCAAGGGTTGTTTTGGCACCCACCCTAAGCCACCTAGATAGAATATTAAAAGGGGCAGAAAGAAGCTGCTATTGTCCTTTGTGGTTTGTTGATTGCCTTGCTACCTTCTGCCTGCCATGGACTGTTTCTCCTCTGTGATGCCCCTCAGCCATGCTGCCCTGCCTTGGAACCAGCCAACTATGATCGGAAACCTCTACACACTGAGAACCAAAGCAATCCTTTCTTGCTTTAACTTTGGGTGCCAAGTATTTTGTCTCAGCAATGAGAAAAGTAACTAAGACAGTATTGTTAAATAAGAAGTTAAAATAGAGGGTTCAAGGTATCTTTATGTACATTGCGTCTTTAAACTATACACAGCTATGCGCCAAAAAGAAAAGGACTCAAGGACAAAATTCTGAAGTATGAAGTATAAATAAGTGCACATATCCACATAATACAACAGCGGGTACAAAAATAAACATTAGTAATATAAGAAAAACATAATACCATAATAATTTGCCCTTATTTTAGAGATGTGGTAGTCAGAAGCAGGAGGTAATGAAATTATAAAAACAAATTAGAATATATACTTCCAAATAAATATTTCTCTTAGTATAGTCTTCAGAATGCCACATAATTCATTTCACTGAATAGGCATATAGATTCATTCATGCTCCTGAGGGGAGTTGTTTTTTGTTAAGTTTCTGGAACAATGTAGAACATGCTAGAACACCCTAGAACAAAATGGCAGTGGAAGCACCTGCCCCTCTTCAAATGCTCCCTTCCTAAAGAGGTACATTTGATACCGGAACGTGAAGTGATTTCCTTTTGCCTCACAATTAGTTAACAATGAAGGGAGTTCAGAAGGAGGGGAGCATGAGCATAGGGTGAAAAGCCTGGGGACAAGGTGAAAGGTGGCTTGGCTGAGCAATGAGGAGGTGGCAGACATAGGGTAGGAAAGAGGTAAGATGGAGATGTACACAGAGGGAGAGAATCTGTGGACAGAACAAAACTCAGTACTTGAGAATGTGGCTTAAGTCTGGACTAAGATGGTGCCTGTTGGAAGAGAGACTTAGTCCAGTGGGTTCTTTGGCAGAGACAAATCCTAAAGGCATTTCTTCTGTTCCAGCCCTCAGAAGACCATGAGCCATTGCCAGGGGTTGTGTCTGAGCCTGAGGCTTGGGAAAGCCAGGACAGAAGGGGTTCCCTTTCTAACCCTTGATCTAAGAGACAACAGCTGAGAGTGCCAGCCCTGAGGACTGGACCTTGAAAGGAATGGCCAGATTGAGGAAACACCTCCAGACATTATCGGCTTCAATGTCACTGATTTATTTTTCATAGACCATACATTATCATTTCAAAATTTAAAAGTTTTAAAAAGCCATAGAAGTGAAAAAATTTCTTTCACCAACTGATGTATATATTTCTTATGCTGTATGCCCTTTCTAAGAGATATCTTAAGGAAGAAAGTGAAGGTTGAAGAATAGATTGAATATTAATCATTTGCTATCTTTTACTGAGTGGCTTATTCTTTACATAGTTTCATGGCACCCTGTCAATACTCTGCCAACTATATAAGACTGATAGTTAAGTAACATATCCAAGACATACTAACTTTAGTAGAAGTGTCCAGATTAAGGCTCAGGTTTTGGAAACATAAAGGGAAGAAAACAATTAAAGAGAGCAGTAAATGAAATTTCACATGTACTAATTTTTCCAGTTTTTAAAATAGCTCCACAGCAGAAGGTTTTAGATTCCTTTTTGAAGCAAAAATTTAAAGCATTAGTATGTCTATATTGTTTCTTTATAAAATGCTATAAAACATAATGGCCTTTTATTTAACACCACAAAAACAGCAGCTAATAATGGTGATGATGTTTAAAAATTAAGTATGAGGGGCCTTTTTTCAGTTTGAATTGCTTTCTGAAACCTATCAGGAAGCCATCAGCCCTACCTGACTTTTAAAGGCATCAGAAAGTGTACCCATAGCAACGTAAAACATGAAGGAAAAGCCTGGCTTTGAATTTTAATTGCCATCTCTCTCATACCAACTTTGTCTCTTTTTTCAGTTTCAATTTCAGGATAAATGAAACAACAAGATAGTCTGTATTTAATTGGACAAGCAATTTGTCTGAATTTATCTGGTGGCACAGATGAAAATAAAAGACACCAAAGTTCAGAACTTGGTTTCTTCTGAGTATTAGTTGCCAAGAGAACCCCTTTGTTCAAGCCCTTTGTTGGAAACTAATAGTATGGAAGATTCTAGGCTGAATATGAGCTATGGAAAGTCTCCAGCAATATTTAAAGAAATAGAAGGTGAGGAGACATCTTCGAGCTATCATCTTTACAAATGTTCCAGAACAAATATAAGAACAAATGATGTAAAGAGGTCTTCCAAACCCAGAGACAGACTCATTCAGCTTTTGAGTCCATTTCTAGAAATGAGAGTTGAAATACTGTCTGTGTGATGTTGGCAGACACATAAATTACATGCTTTTTAAATCACTGTCTTTTAGTTACAAAGAAGAAAGAATTATCCTCAGAAAGCGAGCACCTCCTCAGTAATTCACTTATAATTTTTAAATCTTTACAATCATTTCAAATATTAACCATATTAACACGCCTCTCTGAAGAGCAAAGAGTTTCCTAAAGGAATTATTTCATCAGTCCTATTAGGTCTGATGTAATGACAAAATGGAGTTGATACTTAGCATCTTTTTTCATTCCACTTGTGAAAAACATAAGATAAGAGATACTCATTGTCCAACTTAACACAGTTTACTGAAATAAGAGACAAAAGGACCACAAAATCCTTCTTCTTTCTATGAGTCACTGTCTTACCTACCTGAAAGCGACTGTATGGCGAGGGCAAGTTACTTAATGTGCCTGAAGGTCAGCTTTCTCTCCTTAAGTGTGGGAAAAACCTTCTTCCCAGAATCATCAACAGTACCGTAGAAATGCAGAGTGGAAAGTACCAAGCCAGTTATCTAGTCTTCATGATAACTTGGCTTCATACTTAACGGTTTAAATTAACATATGTCTATTTTCTCTACATTCCTATGACCAGGGCTCCAAGGCATGGCTGAGCTGGGCCCTCTGCTTTGGGATCTCACAAGGCTACACTGATACTGACGAAGGTCATATTCTCCTTTGAAGGCTCAAACTAGTGATGGATCCACTTCAGACCCCATGAGGCTGTTGGCAGAATTTGGTTCCTTACAGTTGCAGGTTTGGGACTTGGTTTCTTGCTGGCTGTTAGCTGGAAAATTCTCAGCTTATGGAGGCTGCTCATAGTTCCTTGTCATGTGGGGCTCTCCAGGAGGGCCACTGCCACATGAGATCAGCAAGCGAGACATTTTGGATAAGAGCAGTCCTGACAGTTCATCACCTGGACTGTCTTCTATTGAAGACAAGTTGCTGTTCCTGCCCACACAGAAGGGGAAGGGGTCACGTGGGGTGTGAACACAGGGATCATGAGGGCCATCCTGGAGTCTGCCTACCTTGGTGTCTCATACCTGACTCTCTCCTGTCCTGCCTCCCTTCCTGCCTTTTACTCCCAGGTGGAGGAAAGTCCATAATCCCTCCTGTCCATCAAACTCTTCTCTGTCTCCTCCTTTAAAGCCAGTACTTTTGAGTTTCATAAATTAGGAAAATACAACTTCACTGGGAAAATATCAAAATTCCTGATTTATAACAATTTAAATTGTCTTCAGTGAAATGAACAGTTAAGTAAAAGTCTATAAAACAGAGAGTTTCTGTTTTCTCCTGTCTGATCATGCTTTTGAAGCCATTATTTTGGAGTGTGGGGAAAATGATTGCAAATCTAAATCAGTGAGATTAAAAGCACCTCTGAAATACGAGCACTAAAAAGTCATTTTATCAAATAGCCTCAAAATGGTTGTGGATTTTATCCCAAGTGTGATTAAAAATGACCACAAACCCCGACATAAGGCTGAATGGCATCAGTGTGGACATCAGTCGCCCTGGGCAGTATAGCTGTGTTTCCTATGCCTGGTGTGCATCTCAGGTCACTGTGGTCTCTAAGAACTGGGGTCTTAGGGACGGGGGTTTAGCTTAGTGGTTCTGGCATCTGCTTCAAAAGTGCAAGGACCCGAGTTCAATCACGGTACCAAAAAAAAAAGAACGGGTCCTCAGAAGATGTTAGATATTTTAACAATGATGACAACAATGGTGCTGGCTTATTTTCACTATGTAACTGTTACATGCCAGTTATTCTACGTGGTTCATATGTACAATCTAATATCTGAGAAGGGAAGTGTCATTATCCCAATTTGACCAAATGTAGAAACTGAGCCTGAGAGAGATTCAGGTCACATGTATAGCAAGTGGCAGGACCCAGATTCTAGCAATGGAAAGGCTCAACCTCAGCACTTGTTATGAGGTCAAGGACAAAATGGTGAAGATGGATAAGCATTGAACCTGTGGTGAAGGAATGGCGTCCAGGCTATTCGGGGCAGGCAGTCCATTCCCAGCTCTCCACAGGCCCCAGTGGCCAGCCCTGTTCACCTGGCCCTATTGACATATAGGATGGGTACCAGGGTTATTTGTCCTCACAAGCCTCAGGAGTCCAACTTCATCTCACAGTCCAATGTAGGTAATAAAGGCAGGACATTGTCACAAAGTCTGGTGTGCACATCAGATGGGAAAACCATTCTTACACCCGCCTTCTTAGACTAAAATGAAAATCGTCAGATCAAGAGAACTAGAACGTGTTGCAAACATTTCAATTTTATACTAAAATTCATTTTAATAATGATCTCACTTTATCTGGTACATCTCTTTGGAGAATCATTAGTCTCTGACAATGTTCTTTTCTATTGATATTATCACTTAATTAACCAGTGTATTTCAGTTGCCTGGGGGGTTCTATACTTTTTAAAAATAAAAGAATACACTTAGAAACATTTGGTATTATTTTGAATTATCTTCAGGTTTCTGATATCAAACACGTGTAATTTTTATGCCATTAGAAATTAGGAATTTTATCTGAAAAAAAAAGACTAGGCTTGATTAGGAAAAATGCTGCTTGTTCTATGTTCTACCCTTAAAAATCAATTGAAATTTTTCTGAAAACAGATAACTAATTTATTTTTATGTTGAAAACAGATGACTCATTTATTATTAAAGTATAATTAATTATCCAAAGCATACTTTCATGTCATATGAGTGTCACTACCATGAGTATTATCCACCACGTGGACAATCTCAACTTTTGTCAGTGTTTGGAGGGAAAGCAGGTGATGATGAATGTGTGAATGCTCCTGTAAGCGCTGTCTTGTACGTGGGAGGGGCTCAGAGCACTTACCAATGCCCCAGTGCTATAAATTACTGATGATCTGTTAAAAGGAAAGGATATAATTTAAAATCTTTAAAATTATTTTAAATAGTAGAACCTATTTTACTTATTGCACTTAAAGCATAAAGGTTTGTTTTTCTAAATCTTGCAAAGTCAAAATTAAAATACTGTGCTTGATAATTAAGAAATTTCTGTGTATAATTAAGGGGACAGCTAGCACATGATTATAAATATCCTCTGGGTCACAAATTGCCTTACCTTTTCTTACGCTAGCTAGCTACATTAAACATTGTCATAACAAAGATGTTATGAATCCAATGTATTCATAGTTGTGTACTCAATGTAACAATAACACATTGCAACATAGAAGGACTTGAGCTCACGTTTTGATGGTCTCAGTTCCTTGGTATTGGAATTGCTACTCTTCTCTCTTGTTAAATTTCCCTATAACAAGAAGAAAATCCAAAACTTTCCCATTACTAGCTAAGAGAAGTTGTTAGTTGAGTCCATCTTCAAGGACATTAAAATAAAAGTCATTTCTGTACCTCTAATAAGGACTTTAGCTCTGGGAGTTTGAACAGCACGCACCTCAAATATCTAATCTTTTGATTAATCTTCTTGCTCCCCATTTCAATGACAAATTATGAGAGCTGAGAAAAAAGGAGAAGATCCAACTGATGAGTCACAAAGTCTGGTGAAGAAATTGGAAGGATGTGGAAGTGGCAGATGGGAAGAGGAGTTGTGAGTACACGTGTGTGTGGGGGGGGGGTGGGTGTGTATAGGTGGATGAATGGATGAACAGATAGGTGGAGATACAGAAAGATAAAAAGGTTGACTTACATACAAATGCCTATTTCTTTTCTTTTTTTTTTTTTTCTGGTACCAGAGTTCAAACTCAGGACCTTGCACTTGCGAGGCAGGTAGCGGAACCACTGAGCTAAATCCCCGGCCCAAATGCCTAATTCTTTTGAAGCTGATGAGCAAACCAGTTGCTCAGAAACCATTCATTCCTTATAAGTGATGTATTAAATCATGCGTCATCAATCAACAGCTTCTTCCCAATGCCAGTGAAAATAAGATCAGGAACTTCAAACCCACATGGGCAACTAAGCTTTGCAGATTCTCAAAGATGGGCAATAGCCTGACATTAAATGAAGGATCTGGTATGCAGATCCCACACTGGCAATGACACTTTATAGGTGATTCATTGATTCAATTCCCTTTGCCCTTCATTGGAAACAGGTCACATTGATATTTAGTGTAAAATGCTCTTTCTTTGTTTGCTTGTTTTTGTGGTACTGGGGATTGAAGCCAAGGCCTTCACATTTCCAGTTGTCTTGTTTTGTTTGAAGACATGGTCTCACTAAGTCACTAGGGTCCCCAAGCTGAGCTCAGATTTGCAATCCTGCTGGCTCAGCATCCCCAAATGCTGGGATTACAGGCTGCACCAGCACACTTGTCTATGCGTAAAATGTTTTATGTGGTAATGGAAACCTTGCTCTTCTTTCCATCAGTGGAGTATAGCAGAAGCAAAATAAGTTTTAAAGCCACACAGATGTGGTTTAGAATTTCAGTTCTAGCCTCGTTAGCTGTGCGACCTTGTGCAAATTAATGGACACCTCTGAATCCTAGTTTTCTCTATGTACAATGAGACTTAAAATCCAACTCTAAGGTTCAACTATCCTCCTGTGAGGCTCAATGTTCATATAGGTAAGACACGGAGGTTCTGGTACCCTTTATGATGTACCTACAAGGCATTTTTCTTCACATAGGGGGCACTGCAATAAAGCATACAGACCAGATCCTTGCTCTGAGGTATTTGGACATTCATATGAAGGTGTTCTGTAAGTGATAGAACTTTACAATATATGCAAAACACTTTATCATGGAGTAGAGAAATAGGTAGAGTGTGCCCCTCGAGAGCCTGGAGTATTTCAAATATTCAAGAAATATTTGAGAATGTTAAGAAAATCTTAAAGGTGAGAGAGAGAAGAAACCAGAAGATGCCACTAGGGAGATGGGGAAGACTGGCATGGGGAGGAAATCAGACCATGGTTTACCTCTAGGCCAAAAATAGTTTTCCTTTCCAAGTGTTGCTCTCTGGTCGTAGGCATAGATAACTACAGTCAGTAATTTGAGCCTCAGCAGGCAGCCAGCCCAAGGGAATGGATTACAGAAAAGGTCTTGGATGCTTTTGTTTTATTTTGTTTTGTTTCCAGTTTTCCTCTGGTAGAAGATTTTGAAGGGAAACTGAAAAAAAAACATAACGATGTATCTGTAGCTTGTGTTTGTGTGTATATTTATGTACCTTTGCATCTGCATGTTCCACCTATATTTTTCAAGATGGTTTTTCTTTAATTTACAGTGTGGTTCTACACTTTACGTTTTTATAAATCTTTATGTGATTTAGGAGAGGGAAAGGGAAGAAATGCCCTGCATTATTTTGGTCTCTTTTCTTCTTCCCTTGGTCTCCTGATGCATAGCTGACACCCCAGCACATAGGCCCACAGGTCCTCTGTCCCTCCCTCCCCACTTCACTGTCCTTTGTGTCACCGTCTCCCCAGCCAGGTGCTTGCTGATGCCTTTGCAGAGAGAAAGGAGTAGAGGGTGAAGGTGTCATCGGGAGAAATCCCCCGAATGCTGAGCATTCTTTCTGCTATATTTTCAGCATCAGATGGTAGCACTATGCTCCCAGCACAGCAGGTATTTCCCCTCCGGGATTACTATTTCTGTTCTACACTGCACTGCACTGAGATTATTATCATATATATGACTATTGTGCATTGTTTACAAAAATGCTACTGAACGGAAGATGATCTCTGAGATTAATATATCTTTTTAAAATGCTCTCCACATGTCTGAGTACCAGATCTCTGCACTTTCTTTATTAAGTTGCTTTTGTAGACTGATATGGAATCACACACGTGAATCTCTCCCATGTGTGTTATTTTATTCCTTTTAAAAGATGATTTGTCTCACTAAAAGACAGCATTCTCTTAGGTTGTGCAAGAGTAACTTTGACTTCGTTATTTAAGTGTTCTTTATCATCCATAATATTTCATCTGAGCGAGTCAGTAATTCATTGTGGGCCGATTCATATCTGCACTAAAAGTAAGTGACTCCTTTCTCTCCTTTACCCCAAAATCAAACCAGCAAAGAAAGTCATCTAAGTGTAATTTGCTTGCAGGCAGCAAGAGTGAGGGATGTAAAGAGGGTGGAACTAACACTCAGTTTGAAGCCATTTCTTACATTAAAAAAAGAAAATATTGAGCACTAACCATTGTAAGGTCCTGCACTCCAAGAATGGTTTTAGTCCCTGTCATTTGTTACTATTCACTGTGTTCAGTGTACTTCCAGGCTCATTGTGAGAGCTTAAAAAACCTGTACAGAATGAACTGATTAATAAATGTTTTTGGCCAAGACACAGAATGTAATTTTAACTGTTATGGAAATGGAAAATATTAATGTGATACCACATATCCAATATTCCCCTTGGGATTATATTGTAAATTTCCTATATTATTATAAGGACTCTGTGATGTAATAAATCTAATTTCTTTTTACCCTTTTAGGGATCCCTACTGTTAGGTAATGAACTCTGTGGGCAAATAGCTTTTCTAACAAAGCTTTGTGTCGTCCTCAAGACTAAGATTCAAAACATCAAGGAATACTCATGTTGCTTACTGACCAGTCAGACTTTTTGTATGCTAACAGTGCTAGGAACTTGTGGCTCTTTATTGGGCTTACTGGGCTTTTTAGTTACGCCTCTATCTATTAACCTACGTTTTTGCTTTCTGGGTGTGTGTGTGTGTGTGTGTGTGTGTGTGTGTGTGTGTGAGATATTAAGGACTGAACTCAGGGCCTTCATACTGAGCTACAGCCCCAGCCCTTTATTTTCTATTTTGATGCAGGATCTTGCTAAGTCACTCAGTTGCCCAGGCTCGACTCGAATTTGTGATCCTCCTGCTTCTGTCTCCCAGAGTGCTGGGACTGACATTTGAACTTACAAAAATTGGGAAATATATGAAAATACAGAAAGTTACAACACCATCCCCTTAACTCAATAATTAAGGCCCTTTTCAGCCTTTTATCTATAGTCATAGAGGCTATGAGATAAAATGCAGTTAGGGTTTGTACAGCACTTCACATCTTGCTTATCTGAAGATAAAGCTCTATCATAAACATCATATGTTGCTGCAGTCTTCCCAGGTTTAGGGAATTCCACCACACCTGGTACAACCATACTTAATGATGTCATTTTTAACACACACACACACACACACACACACACACACAGTACATATGTGAACGTAGGTAGATAGTAGGTAAATAGACAGATACTCATAAATTATGGCCCTTCTATTTATAAACCAAACATTCAGCAAGCTTGCCTATGTATAACAAAAGAGACCAATCAAATACCAAGAAGAAACAAAGCAGAAAGATCTCTTGGTCACCAAATTAGATGACACAAAGCTTGTGATCAGTCCAGGTAAATACCTCTCCGGACTCACTGAGGATCTATGAACCTTCTACTCCACGCAATTCTAACACATGCTGTTACTGGTGATGATGCGAGCATTAGTATTAATGTTGGCAATGGCGAGAAACTACTGGCCCTAAGAAAAATAGAGCATCCATGAGCACACGCAGGAACCCTGGAGGGGGACAGCATTCGCAGGCCAGCTAGTTAGAGAGAAAATTTACCGCATGCTTCCCAACGTATCTAGTTAAGATTCATGGTAATAAACTATTTTAAAAATGCTGATTCATATTCCAGATGCTTTGTTTCAAAAGGCAGGGAAATAGCTAATTATTTTGAGATATTTCCATCCAAAGTTAAGTTTTAAAAATTGAAGGTTTAAAGGAACAAAGCAGCACTCACCAAAATTTACCTCTTTAAAACAATTTATTCCTCACTGATACCATTTAACTGAGGTTTGACAGATATTCACTATTTCCCATATATTCCCTTTCCTTTGAATTTGATGTACCCCACCATCTTGACGTGGTTAAGAGAAAAGCACTTCCTGGAACAACAGCTAATCACTGGATCATCCTAACATTGAGCTCTGTATGCATAAGGAAGGAGAATAAAATGCGTATATATGACCCCTCTAATTAAATGTTATCCTTGCTGCAATGCACCTGGCTTTGCATCCATCCATCCATGACTTCAGGCTGTACCAAGGACACAAATTGGCTATAGTCATGTGGGCAAACCAGCCCACAGGGAGATCAATTCTCTGTGTTAACATCTTTATCCTAAGCCACCACCAATAGAGATCAAGATGCATATTTCCACTTTCTCTGTCTATACTCATAAAATATGCATATACATATATTCACTCAATATATAAGATCTTAAATAAACCTAAATATGCCTAGGAGTATTTGGCTCGTATTTTTCTCCAATCTTCTTTTCCTAAGTTTCTTGAAGCTTCACTGGACTGAATTGAGACACCAATCTCATTGCTATTAAAATCTAATGCAACTGGTAGAGACTTTTACTTTGGAAATTTAATAGCAGTTCACTTAGAAAAGGTTTCTTGATAAAAGGTTTCTCAAGACAACTGGTTTGCAACATGCCTGAATATTATCTGGCTTTAAATGGTATTTAATAGCTTTCTCTTCAACATTGCTGATAAACATTTCAGTGTAACTGATCACTTTGTAAACAAGGCATGGGAACTTGAGCAGAAATGAAGAAAATAGCCAGGTGTCTTGCTCTGAACATATTTTAAATGGTTTTCTGCTGTCACACAACACTAAATGAACTCCCCTAAGAAAGAACTCCGCCTCAATTTAACAGAAGCAACTGTCTCTCTCTCTCTCTCTCTCTCTCTCTCTCTCTTTCGTCCCTCTCATCATAAATTATTTTTTTTATTAAATTCTTTTATTGGTACATTGTAGGTATACAACACAATTACATTTCTCATTGGGAACTGTACCTTTACATAATGCACCTTGGTTCTTATTTTTTCCCCATTCCTAGCCCTCCCTTCACACCCTCCACCCTTCCCTATTTACAAAGACTTTATTTCCATTTTTTCCATTTCTCATCATTTTTCCTTTCCCTTCTTTCCTTTCCCCTGCCCCTCCCACTACTCCTACCCCTTTGGACCTTTTCTTCCTATTTTAGATTATCAATTATTCATTCTAATCATTGGTACATTTTAGGTATACAATATAATGACATTCATCATTGGAAATTTGCACCTTTACATAGTCTCTCTTGGTTCTTATTTTTCACTTGCTCAGCCCTCCCTTCAACCCTTCCATTCCTCCCTATTTACAAAGATTTATTGCTAGACTAACAACTGAAAATTTTAGAGCATTCATTAGAACCACTACAACACCCAAGGAAGCCCATTTAATCAAATTGCTTCTAATTGCCAGTGATTGTTCTATCTAGGATTCCAAGAACAGGCAGCGTTCTTCTTAGCTACAAGTTCAATGACTTTGCAAATGGTGCTGGATTCATTTGTCCTCCATGCAACTCTCAAACAGGTGAGGCGTTGCCCCTTCTCTTCAGCAGGACACCTCAGGAGGTGGTGAGGAAACTGCTCTAAGTTAGATGGGAAGCAGGGAGTGCTGGAAGACTTAACAGCAGAGCTCTTTCAATGCACATTAAGGCACTTGGTTTCCAGTGAGGTGATTCAGCCAGCCAGACCTGCAGCATCTCCTTGTGGGAACACCTGTGCCTGGCAGGTTGAGGAGGCCCCAGAGGTGGGGGGCGGAGAGCACACTGAGCCATCCTCCATCCTCAGTGGAGAGGAGCAGCAAGGAGAACTCTGTGGAGACAGAGGTGATGGGTCATATATGCAGAGGAAAAATAGAAGAGACTGCACATGGTGACGGCAGCAGACAGGCAGGACTGTGAGCATTAAGCCAGGCAGCCCGGGGAAGTTTAGAAAGAGGACAGAGACGCTATGTGAACAGGACAAGCAAGAGCCTGTGAATCCTGTTTTGTTGATGTTGTGATTCCTGTGTCGTGTGGAACTGGCGAGGCCTGGCAGGGTTTGGGCTTCACCAACTATCACATCACCATCTGCATTAATAAACTTCACGCTCTGGGCTGGGGATTTAGCTCAGTGGTTTTGCTGCCTGCTGCACAAGTGCAAGGACCCAAGTTTGATCCCTGGTACCCAAAAAATAAATAAGTAAATAAGTAAGTAAGTAAGTAAATAAATAAATAAAATAAACTTCATGTTCTATGCCACATTTAATGTTTCCCCATCTTCCTGCTCATCTTTCCTCTAGAACTCATATTTATTTGAAATGCCCAACAAAAATATATAATTCATGCTTCCAAACTTATGGTGAGAAATTTAAATTTCAGAAAATGAATGAAATATTTATTCAAAATGAAGTGAGTAGTTAGCTGAGAGTCACTGAGGCTTCCTGGTGACTTCATTCTACAAAAACTGATACCTGCTTCTTTCCCCCTGGCTTTGTGGTCCACTCTCTTGTCCACTCTCCCAGCATGCCATGGGATGTGACTGTGTAGACTGAAACTTGGAATAGTCATGGGTTTCTTTTTCCTTTTGCCCACTTAAGGCTTACCTCTTCATCTCCACTTCCTGTTCTCATTCCCAAAGTATGCCATGCTGGATGGATTTCCTTCCTCCTCCTCCTCCACTTCCAGGAAGCTATAAGAATCACAAGAGTTGCTGCTGTCCAGCTTAACACAGACTGTTCCCTCCCCTACACTCACTGCAGACCCTGCTGAGAGGCCAGCGCTCCTTCCACCAGGCCCCAGTGCCCATGTCAGATCTTTCTGGACCATGCTCCAGGCAGCCACTACACTTAGTCTCCTTTGTGCAGGAGATGAAATAATTTGTCTTCTCTCTGAGGGGAGCTTTGCTGCTTCCACATCTGCCCTCTCTTGGGCAGAGAATCACTTTATTTCTCACTTATGTTTCCCCATAGCTTTTGGCCTCATTCAGGGTTTACATTGCTTCCTGGGGCCACTGCAACCGAGTTCCCAAAACTGAGTGGTTTAAAATAACAGAAGCAAATGTTCACACAGTTCTAGAAGGTAAAGTCCTAACTCAAGGTGTGGACAGGGTTGTCACTCTCTCTCCCTCTCCCTCTTCCTCCCTGTCTTCTCTCTCTCTCTCTTTCTCTCTCTCTCTCTCTCTCTCTCTCTCTCTCTCTCTCTCTCTCTCTCTCTCTCTCTCTCTCTCATCTCTAGGGAGAATACTTCTTGCCTCTCCCAACTTCTGGTGTTCCTCACCTTCACCTAAGGTCATGTGGTCATCTCCTTCCTTCTCCTGTGCAGGTGCCTACGTCTTTTCTAAGGACACCAGTCAGAGTGCATTAGGGACCACCCATAGGACCTTATTGGAGTTTGGTTACCTCAATGGAGACTCTATCCCCTCATAAGGTCAAATTCTCAGGTACTAGAATTTAAGATTTCAGCATATCCTTTTCCTGGGGACACAAACCCACAACAGTATTCCAAAACCCTGCTTTTATGCATGCATGTAAAATATCTTATTCATCCTCAGTTTAAGAGAGTTCACATTTTCACATATCTGAAAAATCCTACCTCATCCAGACCCCACAAATTGGACATGATTATTCCAAACCCATACAAAGGTGATAGATTTAATAAATCAAACATGCCCCTGAATAGACTGATCAGCAAGAATGCTTACATTGTACCACAGAAGTGGATGCTAAGTGAGAGAAGCAGAGTGTAAGATGAGGCTTTGGATGTACATAGCCTATGGAGGGTATACTTGGGAATAATGACACATGAATATTTAAAAAACAATCTGGAACACCAATAGCATCAAGCTGGGAACCGCAGTACTGCTGAGAATAGAAGTGGGTTTTGATAACAGTAGAAGACATTACTGCAAGGGACCCCAGAGTACCCAATTTGTTGCCTTTTAATCAGCCAACAGCCTACAAGGTTCCTGAGGAAAGCTGATATAAGTAATAATAGTGTAATATAAAAAAGATATTGTTTTATCATTCAGGAAGAAACCAATAACTCATTGTGCAGAGCAATAGTCAAGCCAGGCTGGAACACATAACTCAATGCCTCTACTTTGATTTTCCAAATCCTTAATAATTTGATATATTCCACATACTTATTCCAGTGCAATTGAACTTTATTTTTTTTTTTGACATTTCTCTTTTTTAAATCTTTACTTTTCTTAGTACATACTTGTAGTGCATACTGATTACATTCACTGTGAGGAGTTAGTGCATGCGCATAACACATCTAAATTCTGTTTTCATCCCCTTCCCTTCCCCCCTCCAGGCTTTAGTCCCCTCCCCTTGTGCAAAAGAGATGTCTCCCTGTTTCCTATTATGTTCTTTTAAAAATGAAAATCTTAAGCAATTAAAATTGCTAGGCTGAATTTTTCTCTCTTGTCATGAGTTTCACAAGCCATGTTTTACTATGCAAGAACATTTTTTTCTCTGTTCTAATATGTAGTAAAGAGTATTTGGTCATCCTAAGAATAAATAATGCCTCAGAAGCCAATTTCAAGGTACCCATAACCTGGCTCTGGCCAAGCAATGGCCCAGAGCTGGTATGATACCTGCCTATTTCCTTTCCTTCCACCCTGCCCTATGAAAACAAACACCACCAACAAAAGAAAGTAATAAGAATCATACAAAGAAATATTATGGCTCAATCAGAAGAATCTGATTTAAGGAATGATTACCAGAAATGGAAATATGAGTGGAGACTGAGCAGGATAGTAGAGTGGTAATCAGGACCCAGATTCTTAATTCACCATGTTGAATTCACTTAATCCAACAAGGTAAGACTAAGCAAGAAAGCTTCCTGAGATTCAATTTCCATCACCTGTGGAACACCTGAGTCAGATCAGATTTCTAAAATTTCTTCAGAGTTATATTTACTGTTATAGCTCTAGGAAGCATACAAAATCCCTGAAAAATCCTCTAAATCTGTGGCCTAAATTCTTCAAACAACTCAGAGAGCTTTCTATGATAGACACATCTCACTGGGTCACAAAGGTTTATAATTGTTTCTAGTAGGAGATGAAAAGGGTAAACTTTCTTAAAAAAATGTTCCAAGGAAGCAACAAGCTTACAAAAAATGATTCCTCTCTCTGTCAGTTTATGATAGCAATCTCCTTATAGGATCTTCTTTCAGAATACAACTCCTTATTTCTCTATGTGGAAATATCAATACTCTACAAATCACTGACTCTTGGATCTGGAGAGTACTCAAGAAAAGACTAAATAAATTCATCACCTTCCCCTGTCAGCACTGGACATACTGCATTCTGTGTAGGGAGGGTGGAACCTCTGTCCTGAAATCTCTGGGCAGAACTTTTCTGTCTTATTACCACATGAAATACCAATAATCCATCCTTCTCCCCTAAGTCTCCAGCACTATCTGTTTCAATTCATTTATTCAAAAGATATATAATAAGCGCGCGCTGTCAGGAAATGAAGCATTTTGGAGTGTATAACACAATCCCAGTCATTCAAAAAATTGACCCTATTGCAGAAATGGCAAACATGGCACATGGTCAAGGCACTGCCCTACTGACATTTTTCCTACTGATGGAACACAGCTTTGGAATCTTCAGCAAAGTGTCTAGGCAGGCAAAAAAAAAACTGATCAAATTTGGCACAGAAGATAGGATCTGTTTGTTAACTGTGGTTGGCATATCACCAATAATAAATCAAAATAATTTTTGTTTTTAAATGCCAACTATGGATTCAAATAATGTGCTGAGAGAATGAAAATAAAGAGCAGTTTACTCTGAATGAGAGAACCGAAGAAGGCTTCATGGAAAAGGCATTGAAATGACACAGGGTTGGGGGTGTAGCTCAGTGGTAGACACTTAACCAGTACGCATGTTCAGGTTAAGTTTGTCAACTTGATTGCTTTGGGAGCCACCTAGTGGATTAGGGAAGTACCCTTCTGGGTGGACCTTTGGGTACTCCATTTGGTCCCTTGTCCCTTCCTCTCTGGCACTGTCTACATGCTCTACTTTCTAGCCTCAGTGAATTAAGCATCTGTGCTTTGCTCTGCTGTTCCACTGTGATGTTTCTGCCTCGAAGCCAGCCAACCGTGGACTGAATCCCCTGAAACCATAAGCCAAATTAAACTTCTCATCATTTAGGCTGTGAGTGTTACTGTGTCTCGGCAACCAAAGAGTTGACTAATACAATTCATTAGGCCCTGAGTTCAATCCCTGGTACTGCAAAAATAAAAAGAAAGAAGGAAATGAGACTTTACTGAATAAATGTGATGTCAATGGGTAGAAGTCTGACCATAAACATTCCTGACTGAACCACAGAGACATATACATAGAAGACATATAGGCATAACTCTATGTATTGACAATTGCATATGACTGGTTTGGGGCTGAATATATGGATATAGTGGGAACCAAAAATGACTTAGAGTTATGCTATGGAAAAATTTCAGTGTCTTAAAAAATTTAATATTTTCCCCTGTGAAAATGAAAATGTTCTAGAGAGGACATAAGCTATTACTTTAATCAATGAATTTAAAATAGATAAATAAATATCAGAAACATTCATTTCTCCAAAGAACTGCCAAGAGCAAGAGTCCTCCAAAATCCACTTAAAATTTTGTCATGGAAATGTATATCTTTATTTTTTATTTCATTTCCTCAGATGTAGGGTAGTAGGCTGGGCTAATAGGATGTATTTTTGGTGGAACCGCTGGTCTCAAAGGATATTTGCACCTTGTTGGCATTTTCCTTGTTTTTGTCAAATCCTGATAGAAGTTTGTGGTGTGTATGTATGGAAATGTCACTGTAAGATGGATGGGTTTTGGCATGCGAACAGGAATAGAAGTTAAGAATTTATGCCTTGGGTTATTCCCCGGCAAGTGGCTCAGGGTGAATTTCGGATTCTCTTAATTCCAGAGCTTTACAATCAAGGGCATATAAACCTTGAAATTAGTGTTCAGAGTCAAAGTTCCTAAGCTGCAAGCAAAGAGGGACTGCACGTAATAGATATTCTTAATGATGATGGTTTTAAAAGAGGCCACCAGTGGCAAAGCTCAACTAATCTGAATTCAACTACAGCATTATCATGTTGCGTCTCCAGGGGAGTATAATTGTTGAGTCTCTTAAATGTATTAAGTCATTGTCAATAATTACATTTGATTCCAAAAGTTCACTCTTTCTTGAGTTATCTGAAAAATAACTGTACAGCTAAAAGCAAATCTTCTTTTATGATCCACCAAGTTTATAGGCGACTTGTGAATATAGACAATCCCAGCTCCTACTAGATTTTTTATTATAATGATTACCCAGACTGAGGGCCATCAAGATACTAAATTCCTTCTGCTTCAGCTGTTTACCTAGACCAGTTTTCAGAAACCCCAGGGAGTGAGCAGTGATATGTCCTTGGCCAGTCTAGCAGCAAATTCTGGTGTTTACTAGAGAAATAAGCCAAGGAGCATCCTGAGCATGGTCACCTTCACTAATGACTAGAGGTAGAGACCTTGTGTTCCTAAGCATTCAAACCACAAGAAAAGGGCACTGCAGTAGGAATGAAATCTCAGAATCCTTTTCAGCCTAAGAATACGATATCCCGGCTGTTTTCATTCTCTCCTGAAATTGGAGATTATCGTGTCTGAGGAATACTGTGTTTCAAACCCATCCAAGAAACCAACAAAGAAAAGCGTGACTCCCAAACACAAAACCTGGAAAGCAATTTCCTATTCTCAAAAAGGAGCTCTGTGTATGTCATCAATCAAATGCTCATTTTTTTGACAGGTTTGTTCGTATTTATTTTTTCTAGTAGCCATTTCCTGCCTATGGGTCACAGTTTGATGGAAATTCATTGCTTTGATGAAAATTAGGGCAAGTGTTATTCTAAGCAAAAGATCTAAAATTTATACTTAAAGTCATATACTGAAAGTCACATACGTACTTACAGTTGTATGTTTATGTTTTAAAAATTTTACATTCTAGGCAGGAATAGTGGTCAACTGCTGATTTTCTTTAAAAACTCTTGCTGAATGAATTAACAATATGAGTTTGGGATTTTTCGTTTTGTTTTGGGGTTCTCTTTTTGGTGTTAGGGATTGAAACTGAAACCTTGCCTATGCTTCCATTCTGCCTCTGAGCTCCACCCCAGGCCCTAAATTTGGTGGTGGGGTTTGGCTTGTTAGTAATTTCCAAAGCCTTAGACTATATTTTTCAGCAGTTCAGCAGGATTATTATCTTTCAGAACTAGTTATGAGTCTCCTACTTTTAAGTGGAGATGAAATTCAATCATCTTGCTTTATTCAAAATCTGTGGAAACAAAATAGGGGATTCATAATCACAAGGTCTGGATGTAAATACTAAAATTCACCATTCCTTTTGGTAATCTCGATCGAGTCATTTCAGTTTTTCAGAAAACATGTACAGAATGCTCCGTCCATGCCACACATTCTCCCAAGCATTTGAGAAGCAAAGATTAAAGGATAGAGTTTACTCTCACTAAGTTGACAGGGGAGTTTAGAAACAGATACGCAATTACCTTACAATATGAAAGCCAAAATAATGTAAGTTGGAGCGGAGGGGATACAACAGGTTTGGGAGAAAAGATGGGAAAGCCTTTAAGGAACTTCGTAAGTGGCAATTGCATTGAATCTAACTTCTCATTCGCCAATGTAGCAATAGTGATGATGACAAATGCATGCCCTGTATACTTCATAAGTTTTCAGATCACATTCTAGCCATCAAAATATCTACTATTCAGTGAGCATCTGAACCAGGCACAGTGCTGAGTACTTTATAGCATTCTTTTATAGAGTTCAGTGTTGTTATTATTCAGTGTTAAGATATAAATATTATACAAATTATAAAAATAAGAACCAAGGTACATCATGTACGGGTACAAGCACTCAATGACAAATGTAAATGTACTGTATACCTAAAATGTACCAATAAAAGAATCTAAGCAAAAAAAAGATATAAATATTATTATGCCAATATCAAAAGGGAGAAAATTGAAGCTTAGAGAATTTAAATAGCTTGTTAAGACCACATAACTAACCATATTCACAGCCACTATTTAAGCCTGATGGTCTTATTCCAAAACCTTTGGTGTTACTGTGTCAGTCAACTTTCCATTACTGCTACAAGATACCTGAGATAATCAACTTATACAGAGAAAAAGTTAATTTTACCCCAGAGTTTTAGAGCTTCCAGTCCATGATCAAGTGAACCTATTGCTTCCAGGCCTCCAGTGGAGATGCCAGATGACAAAGGCAGAGAGCACATGTGAACCACACCTGCTCATCTCGTGGCCAGGGAGCAAAAATAGAAGAAGGGACTATGAGACCAAGGACATTCTCTGTATGACCTGAACACTTCACCCTAGGCCCCACCACTTAAAGTTTCTACCACCTGCCAATACCACCTCACTCCAGAGCAAGCCCCTATTACAGGGATCTTTGGGAGGTGCTCAAGATTTATGACCACTCATTTGTGATTGTCAACTTGGCTGATTAAGGGACATCTAGCAGATCTGGAAAGCACACTTCTAGGGGTGTCTTGGTGGGTTGTGGAGGTGTGACCATAGGGACTGATATTTGGTCCCTGGCCCTTCCCTCTCTGTGCTCTTTCCCTGTGCTCCATCTCCTGTAGCCATGAGCCAAAATAAAGCTGTCCTCCTTTAAGTTGAGAGTATCAGGTATTGTGTTTCATCAACAAGAACAGTGACTAAAACAGTATTCTGGATGAGAATATCCATATTAGGTGCAGCAAAGAGAGTACTTCTAAATTCAGCCTGGGCTGCTCACATGCCTAATGCTGGCAAGTCCTCTGGAGATCTGGAACCAGAACAGCATGCCCTGAGCATAGAGCATCCCACTGAGGCATCATAGCTCAGGCCACTGGAAACCACTAGAGATGGGAGGAAACAGAAGGAGGAAACGCATCTTTGCTGTTCTTCTCGAGGTCACTGGCACACACAGAGGGATGATTCTTATCACAGTAGTGCTTCCTGTTGAGAGCCACATCTCTGTTTCATGCCAGAGACTGGAGGAGAGCAGTCAGTGGTAAATTATCACCCACTGGGATGTTGGGAGTTCAGCAGGGTTTAGACCAACATTTCTCCTTTATTATTGTGTGCCACACAATCACCATGCACTGTGCTTTTAGCAGCCAGCAGGGTCTAGGACAAGGCCAGAAGGAAATGGAGAAGGTCACATCTTGCCTGATGTTTCTGGACAACTGAACCAAGAACAACATTGCTGAGTGCCATCTGTTGCCAATTAATTAGAACAACACAGGATGTATAAGTGACTCTGAACCAGATTCTGTAAAGAAGAGTCTAGAAGTGGCCAAAGAGACCCCTGTGCAGTTGAAATAATCATGTTGTGGTGGACAGAACGGTGACTTCTGCTTTGGAAAACACAAGTTCTACCCAGGAGCTACTCCTTGTCACCTGTGTTCTTCAGCAAATCATTACAACTCTCAGAACTCACTTTCACCTTTAAATAAGAAATCTCATAGGTTCATGCATAAGAATGCCTCTCCTTCACTTGCAGACAGAGCCCTGTCCTGTTTCAGTACACCTGTTCCTCAACAGCAGAAGAAGAGCACAGTGATGGGCAGTCATTGGAAAAGGGGTTTTTCCTCAACTTTTCTGCTGCTTCTTTTCAATTCAGTGAATATTTCATTATAACACACAACTAAAAGGCCCATCTCAACTGGAGATCCATGCATAGGATGTCCTGGTCTAAGAAAGACAGCAGAGTTGGCATTGTTATTTTTGATTATTCAGTAGCACCTGTGTGTCATCTAAATGAGTGGTGGCACACTGGGTTGGCAGAACACAAGGCACTTTCCCTGTCATCTTCCAAGTCCCTTCATGGGACCTTTCTCTTGAGATATCAGAGCCATCATGTTAAGTGAAATAAGTAAGACACAGAAGGGCAAGAAGAAATTCACCAGAATGTAGAATAGTAATTACTAGAGGCTGGGAAAGGTGGGGTGAGAAATAGAGGGAAGTAGGAACTCTATCAAGTTTTATCATTGTTAGCATCATTTACTAACATATAAAATAGGTAGAAAAGCCATGCAGTTGGAAGCTTTACTGAGTGGGTTAGTTTAGGCTGCTATTAAAAATACCATAAGCCAGTGGGTCAAATAAGAAACACTTACTTCACAGTTCTGGAAGCTGGAAGTCCAAGATCAATGTGCTGGTTCTTTTGAAAGTTCCTTCCCCAGTTTGCAGACTGCTACCTTCTCTCTGTATCTTCATATGGTGAAGAGTGAGCTCTATAAGGACACTAATTCCATCATGGAGAGCCTACCTTGTAACCTCATCATGACTGACAACACTAGCTGATAGGAAGGATCAGTGGAGAGCGGAGAGGATGCCATCATTTGAATTTCATGCACTGATGCTACCATGTCAAATATTGTTGATGGAGGGATCACACTGCCTTAATTGGCTTGCCTGGCCCAGAGTGGTACTATAAATATCAGATACAACACCTGAATTTGTGGGGTCTTGATAACCCATTGAGTGTCAATTGCAAGTAAGTCTGACAAGACGTGAGTCTACTAATCCACTGATTCCCAGACTTTTGCTGCATGTACCAGCATCACCTGGAGAGGTCATAAAGCAGGGATTGCTAGGCCCTCTCCCCAGAAAGGTGTCAGGGTCTCTGACTCAGTTGTGCTGGGCTAGACCTGAAAATTTTCATTTTCCACCATATTCCCAGCAGGTATTCATGGTACTAGTTAGGAAGGTTGATGCACTTTGCAAATTCAGTGTAATTAAGAGCAAAATCAGCCCTCCAAAACCATATCTTAGACACTAACAGATAGTTCTTTCAGTTAATTGGTCCTTTTGAAGAAGACGAAATACCATGAGATAAACATGGGATTCTCCACAGGTGAGCACGTAGGCTTAGTTTCCATGGTGAGTTTCTCAGTAGCTTAAAGGATTTCACGGATGATTTGCACAGTCTGATACTTATAATCAGCTTCGTTGCTTCCCTGAATTTTTCTTCTCTGTGTCATTGATTGTTTTTCATCTCTCTCTGCATGGCTAAGTTGGGAGGATTAGTGCTACCGGTAATTAGGTAGTGTTTGCCAACAGCAGGAAACAGAGGGCAAGGGAAAAGAGGCAGGATATAGTTGATCAGTCTTTCCAGTTTTCCTGGGACTGTCCCAGCTTTTAAAATTAAGTTCCCCACACCCGGAAATCTCTCAGTCCTGAGAAAATCAGGATAACTGGTCACCCTAGGGCAAGGAAGGCTTGACGGTGACCTTGATGTACAGTAAAGAACAGAGGACAATGGTTACAGATGTTATTTATACCAACATTGCTGCTGCTTCAAACTGGTAGCATCCTTTGATAATAATGCTACTATGGGAAAAGTTTCCTTCAATATTAATGAATTAATTTGATAAATATGGACACAACTAGATCCTATGAGGATTTTGCTGAGATGCCATGTACATGATTAGACAGTCCTTCCTATCCAAGTCTTTTAATCTTCAATTCCTTGGTTTTATTATTCTCTGTGTTGTGCACCCTATACATGATTTCTAGAGGGAGTAGCACACTAGTTGCTCAGTTGTCTAAATCTCTAATAAAGGGCCCTTGTGAAAACCTCATTCTCTGCTTATAACGCTATTCAAATATTATACAAACTAAAGCTGTCAAACTATAGGTCTGTCCTTCTTGATCTTCCAGGACAGCTTCTAAACAGCCTGTTACAGTCCCCCCACAAATGTCCCTGATCTTAGTGGCTTCTGAGGAGACAGTTTTTGAACTTGGAGAGTTTGACTTTGTTTTCTTGTGGTTCTATTCCCCCAAAGAATGGGAAAGATCCAAAAGTAAAATTCAGTGGGACAACAGGGCTTGGGCCTTTGTCCTATCCTTTTCCTACTGCCCTTACTCCTCTCTCCTGACTCTGAGAAAGGCACCTTCCTCCACTGGAACACCAAAGGAGACTCTAGAGGACTGCTTTTCTCCTGGAAAAAAATGATACTAAAAGAAGATTTACAACTCTTTCAATTATGTTTTATATCATCTGTGACTCACACCGTGCTCAGCAAAGTTCAGTCCAAACAACAGTTTTGGGGAAGAACCATTATGATAAATAATGCCAAACAGTTTACCCTTCTGCAATGCCTAAGTGGTTCAAGCTGATGGTGTTGGCAGCTGCAGCCTTCGAGCTTTGTGCTTTGTTCCCTCCAAACCAAATGGCGAAAATGTGAGCAGACTGCATACATCCTAGACCTGGGCTTTTCCTGGTAAAGGAGAGGAGTTAGAGGGAAACATTTGGAGTGCATTTTAAACTTGACTTATGGTCTATTTTAACCTCTCCCTCTCTCCCCACCTTTCCACCCACGTCCTCTGTAGAGGTTGTGCAACTCTTA
This sequence comes from Heterocephalus glaber, assembly GCF_053883595.1. Classification (NCBI taxonomy): domain Eukaryota; kingdom Metazoa; phylum Chordata; class Mammalia; order Rodentia; family Bathyergidae; genus Heterocephalus; species Heterocephalus glaber. Next base: position 12,242,808 of record NW_028258315.1, read on the forward strand.
GCCCTCTCCCTAAAAAGACCATGGAAAAGTTTCCAGAATTCTCCTCCTGCTGTTCAGTGCTGCTATTCTTTCTGTCAGAAAGAATTGGTATCTAAAAGGTTCAGGCGAATCAGTCTTTGAGCCTCCCACACACTCCACGTTTCTGCAGGCTGAGCTGGGGTAATTGAGAAAGCACATTCACAGTGTACCATTTCTCCTCCCAAAGGCTAAGGAGCCCCCACAGGGCTCCTCACTTCCCTCTGCAAATAAAATGTGCTATGCAAGTTGCCTTGCTGAGAATAAACTCTGGGCTTTGGTGGCAGAAAAGAAAGAATCAACAATGGCTGGGAGGTGTTTTCAGCAGGTTGGCATGTAGGTGCTAAAGTAGGCTTTCTGCTTCTCACTGCTGTTGAACTGCAACAAAACTTTCAAAGGAAATACACGGTCCCTTATGTGTTACTGGGCTGTAGTCCCAGTTTGCCAAATGCTTCTCTTTTTACCTCCTTCCCTCTTCCTCACAATTCACAATCGCCTGTTATAGTTAAATTTGAAGCTCAGCTAATGGTTTAGAAATAGTAAAGGAGAGAGAAAGACAGAAACAGACAGGAGAGAGAGATACAAAAAGAAAAATCTAGAAAGACACAAATATAGAGATGGGCAGAGAAAAAAGTGACACAGAGATACAGGGAGAAAGAAGAGGAGGGAGAGAGAAAAAGCAAGGACAGAGGAGGGAGGGAGGAGAGAGAGAGAGAGAGAGGCTGAACATGAATTTCCTCTGCCATGGGCATGAGCGCTGATCTTTATGGGAACAGCTAGGCTATCAGGGTAGAATTTGGCAGCAGATCAACCAGGAGAAACTGAACCTGATTTATCGAAATACTAGCCTAGGGAAGTGCAGAATTTAAAGATGGGTAATCTAGTTTAACCACTAGCTATTGCAGGTTAAATGAGAGGCAAATCCCAGAGAGACTTCTTGGTTTGTCCAGCTCCTATCGTTATTATTGGTAGTACAATTTGAAAGGCTGCTAAGCTGCTTCTCAGGCCTCCAACAAAGGAAGATTTGGCAACAGGGTTAGAGAAAGGCGCCGTTTCCTGCCACAAGCTGGGGTGATTTGTACCAATGACCGATGTTCCCTTGGTCTCTTCAGGTCCACGGTAAAGACCAAAATCCACATCATTCCCCACCCTAATGCTCTAGCCATGGTAGCAAGCTTCGTGTTGCATACTTGAAGGGGGCAGAGGAGAGCCAAACTTCACTGCAAACCGGAAATAGCAATGCCTCAATAGTTGGGTTCTCCTGTGGAGTTTTTTAAGTTATTTAGATTTTTATCAGTACAGGTTTTCAGTACTAATGACTGCGTGCATCGTGGAGAGTCAGTCCATGTGCATAACACATCTTAATTCTTTTTACTTCCCCTCCCCTCCTCCCCCATGGACTGAATCAGGTGGTGAATGGAAGTGATTTCCTATTTGCCATTCTCTCTTCTAAGCTCTTAAGTGGACCGATTCATTTATTAGTAAACATAATAATCCCAGCCCACTTAGTAGCTGCATTCCATCCATGGGGAAACTGAGGCACAGAGAAGGTACTGGCTTGCCCCAGAGGTTAATGGAGTCAGCATTCAACAAAATCCTGGAGAATGAAGGAGTTAGAATTTTAACCCCAGAAATCTTGCTGGAGAAATCCAGACCCTCATCAGAGCCCTAACTCAATAGCTGGAATAAATATGTACATTGATTGTCATTAGCAATGAAAAATTAATATTCAGAATTAAAATAAAGAATTTTGGAGTCACGCTGAGCTAGATTAAAAGGAAAAAGATGGATCTGGAGGTTGGTTGCCTATTTTTCTGGCTTGACTTAACTAGGTTATTAGAGAACCAAAGCCAGGGAAGGGTAGGAACTGGTCCGCGCTTCACATGGTCACAGAACTGTGTGCCAGTCTGTGGGCCAGTGCCAAGGCCTCTTTGCAGACTAACCCTGCCACACACCCACACCAACCATATTTCCATCTCACTGACCTCTTCGCTGGGAAAGTAGTTTAGTTGCCATGCTGACCAGTAAACAAGAGGAATCCTTGGACTCTCCTGTGTCTCGAAAATTCCAAAAGGAATAACCTTCTTTTTCCTTCTTTCTCATGATATCTGAACCCTGACTCTAAAATGTATCTGATATGAGAAGACATATTCTGGACATGGCAGGCTCAGTAGGGAAGGGGAGAGGGCCCCTGAAGCAGGGAAGAGGTAAGACAGAGTCCTCAGTTCACCAAGGTGCATATATCAAGAGCTTCTCATCAATTTTCACCAGAACAGCAGCAGAGCCAATGATGACAGCCCTGGACAGCAACACAAAGTGAGAAAGAAGAGGAGAAGCAGGGCAGGATGAGGGGAGAGGAAGGAGAAGAAAGTTGTCAGAGTCTTTCTTAAACCATCCGCCCAGTAGCAAAAGATGTGTGCTCTGGCCTTTTCGCAAAGAGTTATGGGAAGAGTTTAGAAACACTTTCTCAATTTAAGAACACTTGAAAACACACCCAGAATCTAGATCTCAGGGATACATTCTGTTCATTTAGGATAACACCAAGTGTCAGAAAGAGACAGGACCCTTGATTCTGTCTGTAAACTCTCTTTTGTAGAACCCCGGGTAGGTAAGAGCAGCCCGAAACTTTCCCAGTGTTCAATTCCAGGCCTGGAGGAACCTGCCCTCAGGAACTCTGCCATGCTAGAGTGGTTCCAGCATGCTCCTCTCTCACCCAGGCCCCTTCCCTGAATTGCCATCCACAACCCACCTCCTCCTTCCAATCCGAAAGCACCGTGGGCTGCGAATGTGCTGCAGGTTTAATGACCTGGACCAAGAGAGACTCACAGGGCACTGATGTGCTCCTGAAGCTGACAGCAGGTCCCCAAAGCACCCAGAACAAGGAAGGAACAAATCTACTGTGACATTCAGGTTGCTCCGCATCTGACGACCTAGCAGCCAGCCCTGCCTCCTACTCCTGCATCACCGCTGTAAGAGTCTAGTCTCTCTCCCATTTCCTGCCTGCCTGGCTACCTGATGGTTTAACATTGCCACACACACACACACACACACACACACACACACACACACACACACCCCTCTACCTGATAGTGCACCTGTATCCTCTACCTAACAGTCCAGATCTTTCTCAGCTCTTCCTGCCTCTTCCTGGTGGTTATCCCTGTCTCCCCACCCCTGAACTTTCACCTGATATTCCAGCTCTATGCCCTGAAAATCTGATTAAACTGGGCTCCTCTCTGCATAGCAAACCCAGCTTCCTCCCTCCCACCAACCACCGTGCTTTTATTAATAATACTGACTGTGCCTAAATTTCCTGAGCACTGTCCTTGAAAATCTATCACCTGCATAAGGTCCATTGGATCAGAATTTCTTCTTCTATCTTCAGTTTGTGGCTCTTTATATTTTCCTTTAAGTACTCAGCACATTCTATTTTAGAGCTAGATGCCTTTATGTCTATCTTTCCCATGTACACAAGACTGCAAAGCCAATAAAATTGGGTACAACACCTCAGACCTGTTTAACAAGTAGTCCCTGGGCTCCTCCTCTGTGTCAGGCTTTGTCCTTATGCTGGGGTAACAGGGTTGCTAAGCTGTGGCTTTACAAACCCGTGTTGTAGAGTCTGATTACTCCTGTGCTCCAAAGGCAGCTGGCAAAGTGCTTGCAACAGGTCCTCGGTCCAGTTTGTTGGATAGAATGAAAAGGGGAAGAAAAATAGTAGGCTGAATGATCACTGTAGCTAAGCAGGGACATGATGAGAAGACTCTAGCGCTTCCCTGCATCAGTGGCATCCTTAATTGGCTCAAGGAGAACATGCACATTTTCCTCAATAAGATGTCAGAGAATACAGCAGTACATGTAGGTGTAATAACACACCTCTCTGTCAATTCAGACACATTCTTTGACACGTTCGTTTCAGGCAAAGATTATTCACTACCAAATGTGCATCTTGTTTGGGATACTTTTTTCTTCTCTCCTCTTTTTTTCAGGCTGTTGCTGTATAACCTAATTCAATTCTTCTAAATGGAAGATTCATTAATGCATGATTACATGTTTCATCGAGGAGGTTTTCTCAACTCCCCCTTGGGAGACGGATTTGGTAGAATGATTTTTATTAGAAAATGTCAGTCTTTGGAAAGTTTACAATCAGAATCATCCAGAAAACACCGTGGAGGCTGATTGCCTGGGGTTTATGTCGAAGGTCCACCGCAGGTGGTCTGTAACTGCACACAGATGGGGCACACATAGATGCACGCTGCACATTCTTCTCCTTCTCTGCTGCTCACTGAAGTACATTAAGTTCCCTCCGAATCAGAGACCATGGAAGCCTCATAAGCCTGTCCTTATATTTTTGTTTCCATCTAAGAGTAAATGGCCATGTACATTCATTCCAGGACAGGAGTCCTTGGACTGGCAAGAGCTGACTTTGATCAGCTTCTGAAAAGTCTTTACCAAAGTGGTTTGCTTTTGTTCTTATTTTTATTATTGTTTTGGTTCTTATTTGTTTATCAGCTTGCTGTAAAAACTCCAGTGTTGAAATTGGTACACAGGAGAAAGTGGTTACTCATCACACCCAGAAAATAAAATTAACATCCTAGGCAGGACACTGCAGTAATCATCGAGGATAAAAGAGTGCAGGCTTGGGTAGCAGAGAACTGAGAGACTTTCAGCAAAAGTGTTGCTGAAACATTATGGAAAGACTCCAACCAATCTAGGGAGGAATCAAAGGCCTGCGATGGTAACTAAGAAAGTTGAAACCTAATACAGAAGAAAGTCTTCTAACCAAGAATAAATGACTAGATCCAATGAATGGCAACAAATGAAGAGAATTTGTTCATATTTATTCAGCATTGTGAGCTACTAGACCTTCAGCTATGAGTGTGTCGGTCAAACACTGGATTCACTAGGCATTTACATGTCCCAGCTCCCCAAAGGGACTCAAAACGCTTCACTGTGTTGAAGTGTCCAAATGATCTCATAAGCAGCGTTTCACAGCTGGTTTGTTCTAACTGGATCAAAAACATTTTTTCACATTGTTTTTGATTTATAAGTCTTTAAATTGAAAAATAATAATGATGTCAATCTTTTAAATTTCCCCTAAATGATAATAGTGTCCCCCTTTAGCCCTGACATTAATTGGGGAAGTAATCAGATTATTCCATCTGCAGAGTTTCCTATGTTCTCTGTTTAGCCCATTTTCTCCCCAGTGTCTGCTGGCATTTTCCTTCCCACTCATATCCCTGCACACTGGCTTGATTAGACCCATGTTCAATTCCTTTCTAATAATATTTCAACGGTACTCAAATACCTGGTTGTCCCATTTTAATGATGCTGATTGAACATTTTAACAGCAATAGATGGTTGACCCCTAGATTTGCTATTTTATTGAAGGTTGAATATGATTACCTTATAATTTTTGCATTTCTTCTGCATTTACTAGCTGGGAACAACAGTCCCTCATCAAATATCTGGTTACCGTGAAATAGTTTGTATCTAAAAATAAAATATGTGGTGCACTTTTCTTTTCTTTACCAATTTTCAGAATAATGGACTGATGACAAGTGGGTTTTTGCACCACAGTGAACACACATAATGTGTTTTATTCATCATAGTTATGTAGTCATTCTTCTTTTTTTTTTTTTTTTTTTTGTACCAGGATTGAACTTGGGACCTTGCACTCGCAAGGCAGGTGGAGGAACTACTGAGCTAAATCCCCAGCCCCGTAGTCATTATTCTTTTTGATCCTGAAATTGTGCCACCTTTGGCCAGTAGGAGGCCCTTTAAATTACCACCTTTGTCTTTTGAAATGACAGGAGTAATTTCTGAGAGTTTTCTAACTTTTTGGCATAAGAGGGTGCTGATAGATTGTTTTGAATATTTCCCCTCCTAGACCTATAATCTACCATCTCTGAAAGGAGCCCACATTCCTTTTATGAGAAGTGATATTTAGACAACACAATCCAGATGCTAAGGGTGCTTGCTCACTGCAATGAACTTTCATTGATTCTAAACTTTATCATTAGATGGAGCTAGGAAATACATAAGAGTATTTCAGTCACACTAAAGAAAATTTTTCGTCTGCTAAAGGTGCATACTATGGTACTTACTATTGCTATATTACATGAGGGCTTGGATTCCTTTTAAAATATCCTAGGTAAAAAGTAAAAGTAGAAGGATACAGAAAGAAACTTGAAAAATATTGTTTAAAATGTCTGATGGATGCATGGCAGTCTTTCTATTAACGCTCCTCTAAATGTTCAAAAATCTCTATAATAAAAAGTTTAATAAAGGAATAATATCACTCACACACATGCATTTTCAACTTTCTCATTTCACGTATGTAGAACAATGGCTTAATTATTCAGCCCCTGTGACTTCTGTAGCTCAGCATTTTTCCATCAGAATTCCCTGAGTTCTCCATCACTCTCACACTTCACTGTGGTCCTTTAAGCACATGTGTTCAGGTTTAACCTCCCCAAGGGGACAGGCACCAAATCTCTGCATCTTCCTCGTCCCACACACCCATGGTTGTGGTGCTTTTCTTAGTCCATCTTCCCCTTCAACTGTCAATATGTTTCTTAAGATAACACCAGGTTAGATCAGCTAGGCAAACATAAATAAAACCCTATGCCTGCTGTCAAGGATTGGGTGTTAGTAGGAGAAAAAAACATGTAAACAAATAAGTATTACAAAGTCTTTAAGCAGCTCAGAAGTTAGTGGAAGAGGAAAATGTTTTTCCACACAGTTAAGTACAATTTCTACATTAGATGCCCATGCCAGGGACTTTTCTAGGAAGGACTAATTCTGAAGAAGCCTGGAAGAGAAATCCTAGAAAGAAGAGTTCTCATGTGAATTCCCCAGACAATGAAGGGAAAGAGGGGGAGATATTCAGGTCAAAGGATGGGAATGTCCAAAGGCAGGAGTATGAATGGCAGAGGAGGATAGAAGGCAAAGGATTTGATTTTCTGCTTTGTACATTGACAATGTATACCTATAATTCTCCAGCCCAAAGGTCAAATCCAGCCACCTCCACCTGGCCTTGAAAATGACATTTATTAAATCACTGTTGGGCCTGTTTACAAATTGTCTATAGCTGCTTGTGCACTTAAAGGAAAAGTTGGGTGGTTGCAACAGAGACTTTCTTATTCTTAAAAGATATATTTGCTATCTTTCCTTTACCGAAAAAATTTGGCACTCCCTCCAATTCTAGAACAACATTTCTCAAACTTTAATGTGCTTATAAATCACTTGGGAACCCTTGTTTAGATGCAGGTTCTGACTCAGTAGGTACAGGTGGCCTGGGACCCTGACTTTGTAGAAGCTCTCAGGTTATGCCAGTGCTGCTAGCAAACTGGACACACTGTGGGTTGCCATGATCTACAGAAACTCTGGATCCTCGGGGCTTGTTCTCCCTCAATGGCAATCCAGTAGAGAGCATTTCCAAGTTGAGAATCAGGAGAGAGCTGCATTCTCTTTTTATTAAACTTCACAGAGATGAAAAGGCTTGCTTCTGTAATTATAGCTTTGACTTTTAAAAGAACAGTTTTATGAATACCAAAGCCTATTAATCAAGTCCTTCCTCCTCAAACAAGGCTTATTCTGTAATCACCATGAGATCAGCATTCATTCTTTGTATCTCCATTTCTATTCCTTTTTACTAAAAATCTCTTAATTGATAGGCTCTGCAAGTCTCCCCCATGCACCTAATCCCCACTGGGCCAACACTATCTACATCCCTCTCTTATCAGCAATTATTCAGTGATCAAACACAGTTTCAAATGGAGTATCAAACTAAAAGGGCCTCTCATAAGAAATAAAAAGAAAATTCCATCAGTCTTGCTTTCAACTGTAACAACTATAATAATGCTGATTTCCACCTACCCTACTCCAAAATCCTTATAACATTGTAGCAGTAAAATAAGAACACTCACTCAAATGATGTTGGGTATGCTTTTTATACTTCAACTTGTCATTAGGAAGGCTGGGTTTAGGAATACCTCCCCCTCCTTCTACTTTTAAGTTGAGGATTAGAACTAACTCTGGTTTGGCAGGCATTGAGTCTGAGAGAAAATTTTTAAATCTTCTGGTGTTCAAATGTGTTTATTCTTGGCAAAGAACTTCCCAATTCTGCACCAAATAAATAAATAGATGAATAAATAAATGAATACTTATGTAAAAAGAACTAAACTGAAAGGGCACTTTGGACATTGAATAGCTCTCAGAAGAATAATATTTAGATGAGTTAATGCCAAATGACTAAGAAACATAAGGATTGAATTCCCACAGACATTCTACACATGGACTTTATTCTTAATATATGCTATGGGGTGCATGTAACAATTTATCTGGAAAAATAGTTTCTTGTTCATTGTGACTGCAGAGGGTGATTGGTTCTCTAAGAGCTCTGGGAGTGTATTCCGGCCCAAAGGTCCCTGCCCTACTGAAAAGTAGGATCTGGTAGACATGGTCAAGGTCACCAGGAGCCACGCAGACCCAAGAGCCAGCCTTAGCCTTCTGTCTGCAAAGCAAGGGCTTTCCTCAATGTTCTGTGCTGCCTCTGAGAATAAAAATCAGCCTTTTGTGACTTTATTCCTGAAAGACCAGTAATGGATCATCCTGTTATGACTTTATTCCTGAAAGTCCAGTAATGAAAGCTGTCCAGCCCAACTTGACCAAGTTGGATGACCTCTCACACTATTTAGTCGTTGTTCTGTGTTCCAGAATAGCACTGGAAATCACTAGTGTGGAGATATATGCAGCTCCCACACATTCATGGAGATATTTAGTTCATTTGAGTGGATGGATAATTTGCTAAATAAGCTTGCCTTGAATTGTCAGTATCGTTCAAGACTGAACAAAACAAATGTAAGCATGTGACCGCCATGCCTTGTGTGCTGCTTAGGGAAGTTCCATCATTCTGTTCACCAGTGCATAAAGCAGGGGGACACTCACAGAATAATCACAAAGGTCTGCTCCACTGTGGACTTCTTGGCCCAACATGTTAACAAAGCCAAGGAGATTAGAAATAATAATGGGAAGCTTGGGACACTTCATCTTCAGGCTAATGAAGCTTTTTAATGTATGTGCTTCACAAATATTTTTCAATGAACACACAAGAAAGAGAGCAAAGGCATATATGTGGGTAAGAGCAAGTTCATCTCTATAAACAAAGCTGCCATGCCATCAGGTGCCTTTGTAGCATTCGGGCAAATAGGCCTCTTTGCAGGGCATGGAGTTCAGGAAGCAGAGCATAGGCTGAATTGCAACCACACCTTCTGCACAGCCTCCTGCTGCCAGGAATAAATATTTATATGCTGCTCACTTGCACCTGCTGCTTTTCTAAATGTAAACATATATTAACTCTGTCCAGTCCATAATCGTCCAATGACATAAGCATTATTTACAATAATAACAATACTTAGGTTAGTGTCCTTATTGTTCCCATTTTACAGATGAGGAAACTGAGGTAAAGAGTTAAGAGACTTATCCAGAGTCATATCCAGTGCATAATAAAATGCTAGTAATCTGCTCTATTGAGAAAATGGTCCCCCAACTTCAGCCTTTGGGGCATCACTGTCTTTTTAGGGAAGACTTCTCTTGCAAGACTAAGTGTGCAGTCATTTAATCTGTATATTTAGGCTAAAGAGACCCTACATAGACTAAGATGCATAAATTCCAAAATTTATATGAAGAAAAAAATTCACTATGTCTTCTCCTCTCATTTGGCCAGTATAATAGTGTTTTCCAAAGAAATAGAACAAGTGAAAAAGATAGATACAGGTAGGTATAGCTGGTAGAGAGAGACAGACATGGAGATGCAGATGGAGATAGAGACAGGGAGGTGTATTGTTCAGTTTTTCACTGCTGGAACAAAATACTTGACACCAGCAACTGAAAGGAGGAGAGGTTTGCTTTGTCTCACAGTTTCAGAGGTTTCAGTCCATGGTCAGCTGGCTCCAAGGCAGAATCATGGCGTGAGGGCCTCATTGAGGAAGGCTACTCACCTCATGGCATCTGGAAAGCAAAGAACAAGGGCAGAGCCAGAGAGGGAGGAACCAGAGACTAGATGCATCCCCGGAGTCAGACCTCCACACCCCACTTCCTCTACTTAGGCTTTTCCTCCGAAGAGTCCCTAGCTATGAACTCACTGATGAGTTAACCCATTGATGAGGTTAAGCGCCTCACAATCCAGTCACCTCTGCAGAAGTCTGTTAATCCAGTCAAATTGACAGTCAAGACTAACCGGCATAATAGATTCATTATGAGGAGTTGGCTCATAGGATTGTGGAGGTTAAATCCCACAATCTGCCATCTGTAAGCTGGAGACCCAGGAAAAGTGTTGCTGTAGTCAGTCTGAGTCAAAATGCCTGATAGCCAGGGGAGCCAGTGGTGTAGATCTTAGTCTGAAGGCCCAGAAGAGATTCAATTCCCCAGCTCAAGTAGTTGGGCAGGAAAAGTGGATGTGGCAAATGCTTCCTTCCTCCATGTTATTTGTTACCCAGACCTCGAACAGACCAGATGAAGCCCGCCCAAGTTGGAGTGGAACCTCTACTTCACTGACTGCACTGATTCAAGTGCCAGTCTCACCCTAATACGCCCCCACAGACACACCAGAAGCTGTCTAATTGGGGCACCCCATGACCCAGTCAAGGTGACCCATGATTAACATCATAGACAAGTTTACAGCAAAGCAAAGCGCTTGGAGTGACCTCTGAAAGGGTCACAGTAAAGTGACTGGTGCAGATGCTAAGTGTAGGAATGGCACACCTGGAATGCATACCTCCCAAAGCGAATGAAGGTGTTTCCTTCTGAACTTCAGTGTGTGATCATGGAAGGCTTAGGTGGCAGTTTGGGATGACAGTAGAGGACTTTTCAGGATGCAGCATTGCCTAGAAGAAAATACTGGCAAACACTGTATAACTGAACAAGCTGTATTACCTAGTCCCAATCAACTGACCATAGGGACTTCCCCTGTATACCAGAGCACACAGTATAGGAATGGTGGAATGTGATGAGCCTCAGGCTCTGTTCCTCTGTTCCCCCTCAGCCTGTCCCCCTATCTGATGGTCTGTCTCTGCCATGGAGAAACAACCAGAATGCTGGACAGTTCCTGGTGTGCCCTGGGGTTTCCCACTTATATGGCATGACATTGGCTCTCACTTGTCCTTGGGGTGATGTTGATTGTCCACCAAGCAGAGTGCTCCTTATTCCCCCCAAAAGTTCTAAAGTGACTCCTGACACCATGAAGAGAAGCTTTCTGTCTCCCCCATGGCCTTCTTTCCAACACTAGCTCTCCCACTACACAACAGGCTCCCCTTCATCACAGCAGTTTTGATTTAGCATCAAAAAATCTTCCTTTAAGCTGAGTCAAAATATTCTCCCCCCAGGGCTCACTCATACCCTGCATCAGCTGATGTTTCTTTACATGAGGATGACAGACTGCCCATCTTATAGAGAAGAAGGGTCCTGTGTTAGAAGCATGTAAACTTAGAATGTCTTCAATGAGTTTCCTACCTGTATCATGTTGGATTGTAGTTGTCTGGTTAGTGTTCATTGCTCTGTGAGGTTGAAATCCTATCTTTTCACCTAAGATTCCAGAGTGCTTTGCTCAGTGGCTAATGAGGAGAAGGCCTTCAATGGGTGTGTGTCAAATAAGGGGATGAATAAATGGCAGGGCAGCCAAGAATCTTAGTGATCTTCTCTAATGCTTTAACATCAGTATAGGAACCCCTTTTTAAAATCAAAATTTCAGTGTGCCCACAAATCATACATATCTGTAATACATACAGATTGCATGACTAACAAGCTGCTACAACTGGAATGAACATTTGCAAAAACTTACTGCCCCCTAAGGGTTTATAATCCCCAGCTTGGGACCAAGGTTGGAACCACAGATCTAATTCAACTCCTATGTTTTTCAGAACGAAGTCAAGACTGAAAGTATTTTCAAGGCCATAGAACCAATTGGTAGCAGAGCCAGAATAAGACAGGAGGTCTCTTGAGGACTGTGTTAGTTACTTTTCTCTCATTGCTGAGACAAAATACCCAACACCCAAGGTTAAAGGGGGAAAGTTTTATTTGGCTTACAGTCCATAGAGGACTCAGTCCATAATCAGCTGGCTCCGAGGCAGGGTGACAGAGGGGCGACAGTTTATGGTTCGGGAAGACAGCAAAAGCAACAAGGGACTCAACAGTGTCCTCTGCCCCCTTTATCGTGTGCGGGCTACTTAGGGCAGGTAGTACTCGCACCCTTAATCCTAGTGCCCTCGGGCCTGGCCCCACCACACACTCTAGATTCAGCCACCTCTGAAAAGCCTGAGGCTTTGCGGGGGACATCTAAACACAACCCCTAACAAGGCCCTTGTCCTTCCCACTGGGGGCACTTCGCATCTTGCAGGGGGAGCCTCACTAATTTACATCAAATATGTGAGCGAATCCATATGTTTCCAAGAGCTGAGTGCTGAGTAATGACTCCAAGACTACAGGTGCACTTGGATCTCAGCCCGGTAATCCGTAAGTGGCTTAGGATAGTAGAGCAGGCCTCCAAGAATTGACTCAGTTTTGAAATATTCAGAGCACTTGGGAGCTGCTCAGCATTAAGTTGTCTTGTCTCCTTTTTAACTTCCCTGGGTTCAGAAAGTGTCATATATTATCCTTTAGGACTGCTGTCTAAAACGGGGGGAGGTAGACAAGGAGGCAAGAGACAGATTTAGATGCATGGTATTCAGTGGACCCATTTGGACTTCGTGGCTCCACGCACTCAATCTTTCATCTGTCTAAAATCTCCCCTCTGCCTCTGTGTGCTTCAGCAGCTCAGGGACAGCGTGTGGGGCAGCCAAGTGCAACTAGAAAACTGGAGATGTATGTGGGGCTTCACAGTTTGAGTGTTTTAATATGGCTCCTGCTTGGTCTCAAGTTTTTCAAGCAGGCTAGTTTGGCTCAAGTATAGGATGGATGTTGTTGTGGCCTCTGAAGATTTCCTCTGAGCAACAAATGTGACCAATGAACTTGATCCAAGAGAGAGACAGAAGGGCAGATGGGGAGAGGATAGACCCAAGAGGGGGTTATGCTTGCAAGGGCAGAGCATGGGCTGTTTTGTCAGTTGAAAGTGGAAATTTAAAAAGAGGGTGAAATAGAAAATAATACCACTGCCCAAGGGTACACTGTGTCCTCAAGCAGGGAAGCCTTGGGAATCGAGCAACTGGTAGACACTGGAAGCCTCCTTGGCTTTTTTCTGATCCTACACTCACTTCCCTCAGGAGCTCAGAATCTTCCAGAAGCCTTACAGGGGTCTCTGGACTGGGTTCTTAGTCTTTGCTTCCTCTTGGCTTCCTTCTAAGCTGATCTGTTACCCTTCCCTTAGGATCCCAATGCCTCCATCAGAGAACTGAAACAGGGCCAGAGCAATCACAAAACACAATAATATCAACAGTCAGCATTTATTGAGTGCTAAGTGTTGACTTTTACTGTTTTATTTAGCCCTCACAAGGACACTCTGAAGCAGACAACATTATCATCCCCATTTTGAAGATGGTAAAACCAACCAACAGAGAGGATCTAAACTCACAACCCCCCATACCAATGTCACACCCCTTCTAAAAATAGTAGCAGGTGGTAGATCAGGCCACCACAGTACTTCTACTCTTATATAAGGGACCGCCCTCTATCCTTAATAGTAGCTAAATGACGATTATGCTCATATTTGATGATTTGACTAGGTAAACATTAAAAGAATATTCACTGAAGCCACATTATTTTCAAAATATCATGGTAGGCTGGGATGCAAAGAACTAACATTTATTGGATGTTTAGTATGCTCCAGGCCTACTACATGCTTATGTGCATTCACCAATGTAAACACTAGGAAGTAGGCACTGTGATCATCTATTCTACTCTACAGATTAGAAAAGAAACCTCAGAAACACATGATAATTGAGAGGTATTTGAGATTTAAACTCTGACGCTCTCTCCAGAATTCAGACTTTTAAACACTAGGCTCTGCTGTAAGACAGGTATGCCTGCAAAGAACTTGGGATTGTGTTGAAGAAATGTGATTAAAAGCCACAACAAGGTTGATCCTAAAATATGTCATATAGGGCTTTGTGATCTAGGCAAATAGGGAACTTGTCATTGAAGAGGACCGATTAGGCAAGACTTGAACAGATGAAAGAGGTGAAGCACTGCATCCACAGAGGTCAGTGTGAGAAAATGCAGTGTGTAAAAACAAAATGAACTTTGCAGGGTCAGAGAATTCATCTTGGGGAGACAGGTGGTTGTTCAAAAGGAAATGCAAGGCCTTCAGTTGTCAGGCTGGGACATGTGATTTTGTGTGTGTGCATGTCAGTTTTTTGAAAAGATAAGAATTAGCCTCATACAGGTAATGAGAAGGCAAGGCGATCAACCCTATTTCCCCATCCGAAAAGTGCAGCTACTAGGAGCGCCATACAGACAGCCTGCCCCACCATGGGTAGAAGTCCCAGAGTGGTGGAAGTTTGCAATCAGTGGTAGTTACTCATGGATCTGGAGCCTGGAAACCCCATGAGCCAGGCCCTGGTGTGAGCCCAGTGCTGCTGTGGCTTATGGCAGAGTGACGACAGGAGGGCGCCCTCCCTGGGTAGCCACCGGCTCTGCCAGTAACTAATTCACCCATGAGCGTGAGAACTCACAGGCTTCCACGAGGCTGCTGCCCTTTCCTGGGGCAGCTCTCTGAAGACGACTCTCCAGGCTGTCACACACAGGGCCACCTTCAACATGAAGTCTGATGGGGACACACTATCTGCAAACCGTAGTGGCCGATTTGAAAGGAATGTTGAGCTCAATTTCAGATGCACTGTAGCTGCAGTGACCATGGGCATAGGGAGCAGGCAGCTGGAGAGAGAGAACAAGAGTACTTTAGAAGTCATGAGGTGTGGTCCTGATGTGTGAGGCATCTATATGTTGTCATACATGTCCTTGCTCTACTCCAAGCAATACTCACCCACCATATCCCCATGCCTGGTTCTTCCTTATCATTCAGGGCCTGGTTCAAATGACACCTACTACCAGAAGACTTCCCTGGTCTCCCTAAGAGATCCGCTTCACACTGTCCCATTACTTTGTTTCCTTTACTTCCTAACCCTTACCATTCCAACTCCCCAGGCAGGTGAAAGTTTAGTCCTATTCCCCACTGTACCTCCAGGGCCTTAAAAAGAGCCCTGTCATAGCAAGACTCAGTATATCCTAGTAAATGGCATTAGGCACTATTAGACTCAGTAAATACAAATACATCTAAGGGGCCGAGAATTTAGCTCAGTGGTTCTGCTGCCTGCCTTGCAAGCAGAAGGACCCGAGTTTGATCCCTGGTACCAAAAATAAAAAAACAAACAAATACATCTAAGAATGTGAATGAATGGATCATAAGTTTGGGTGTAACCAGAGGGTGAAGAGAAAGAAGAGCAGAAGCTTTTGGAAATCTATGTTATGTAGGAAGCTGAAATGAGATTTAAAAAGAGTAAAAATGAGATCAGAATGGTAACAAGGAAACCAAGATACAGAAGTATTCTGAAAACCAAGGACAGAGGTGGTATGGTCTAGGGTCTGGATATGATTTGTCCTCAAAGCTTCATGTGCCAGAAGCTTGGTCCCTAAGGTAATGGTGCTGAGAGGAGGTGGGACCTTTAAGAGGCAGGGCCTCCTGGAAGGTATGGTTTCATGAGGCCCCACCCTCCAAGAGGATTGGCATAGTTCTTGAAAGTCCACCTGACTTCTCACCAGAGCTGGTTGTTAAAAGGCAAGGCTGCCTCATATGCTCAGCCTCTCTGCACACAGCCATTTCTCTTTTTACTTTGCTGCCATGCCATATACAGTTGAGAGGTCCTCACCAGATGCCTGCTATTTGAACTTTCCAGCCACTATAACCATGAGCCAAATGAACCTCTTTTTTTTTTTTTATCAAGTCCCAAGCTCAGGTGTTTAGTTATAGGAACCAAAAATGGACTAAGACAGATATGTGTTAATGAAAATTCAGCAAGGTCAAATGCTGCAGGGGCATTAAGGAGAAAGAAACATAAAGACAGAATGGTTGACAGGGGCTGGGTCCTCACCACACTTCGAGGCACCCCCAATTGTGAAGGTAGGTGTGATGGAGGGAGGCAGGGATCTATCCACCTCCACTGAGCTCTGGGAGAACGGGAAACAGAACTGATGAGATAGCAGCTTAAGGGGAAAAGGATGCTGGAGCACATAGTCCCTAGAGTAGAGAATTAGACATGCAATGAGAGAAATTGAGGCGATTAAGAAAGAAGGAGGCTTAACCCAAGAAGAGAACTTCAGCCCCCTAGAGGAGGCAGAAGAAACTGAATGGATACCTGAAATCCACTCCCCAGATCCACAGAATAATTTTTTATGACTTGTAGAAATTGATCTCATTGTCATAAGGTCATAACCTCAAACCTATGAAAAGGAATATAAAAATACTTTAAAACATTAACCAATGTCTCTGCAGGCTGGAAAGAAATTTTTCCATCTGCATGTAGTCACTTGAGGAACAAAGGCAGAATGAGGAAAAATCACAGAAAGATGAAAACAATGAACAGTTTTTAAAGGCACAGGGTATTGGGCCCTCATCACCTATTGACTGGCTCAGTGGTTAGTTCAAACCTCTTCCCTTCTGAACCAGAACGTCTGTACTCTGGAAAATGAGCTGGTTTCAAGGACCCTTATCCACCTTGTAAGTTTTCTGAGGAAAGATTCAGTAGGAAAGTCACCCTGAAAAGCACTTGGAAGGATGTCACGGGTGAATGAGAACTGGTGTAGGCATCCTGGAAAGGGATTTCATTAACCCACCTGTACCGAGACAGCTTTGCACACACTGTGGAAGGGAACTATGGGGCTCGGGGGACCTCCTGGGAAGTCCCTGAGAGCAGCTGCAGGGAGGAGACATTGGCCTCATAGGAAGCTCAGGGACTCCAGAGCTGTGTGGCCCAGGGCAGGAGCCAGACACTGCCAGAAGCAGGGTCCCCAGAGGCTCCCCAAGTGATGCATCAGAGTTAGGGATCCATGACCACCCCAGTGCTTTCCCTGGGAAGAGCCAGCTGGATGGCTCAAATTTTCCAATACAGCAAAATTAGAAGTCCCAGCTTCTTTTGTTAAGGTTGAATGTCTTAAAAGGAAATAAAATGTCACACAACGGAGGAAAAAGAAATGTCCCCAACTCCAGACCCCAAGACTTGAGCCCTCTTCATCCCACACCCTCTGGGGATGGTCCAGGTCCCTGTGCTCCTCCTCTATGCCTCAGAGCCAGGACAGGCTGAGGACAGGCTGACAAGGACAGGCTCCAGGGCGGGAGCACATGGCATCGTGGATGCTGTCATGCCCCATCCCTTGCTGTGTTTCACATCTTCTCCTCTTTTGTCTTTCCTTCCCTGCAGATGGTAATTACACACACACACACACACACACACACACACACACACACACACACTTGTACTCACATTCTCTCAGCAGATCATAAGGGCTTAGGGGCAGGAAGCTACTTCATCCACTTTTATTTCCCAATACCTGCCGCAGTACTTTGCTCAGTAAATATTGAAGGATGCTATTTCACTTTTCATTTCTTTTTTCTACACTTACAAATACACACAAACTTTCATGAAAGGGATTATGTACAGAGATGAGCCTTGTGATCCATTTCAGGAAATGACAGAATTGGATTGTTGAACAATTAATTGGATTTGGGGGGGTTGCTTGGGATTGAACCCAGGACCTGCACTGAAGTGCATCCCCAGCCCTTTTTTATTTCTTTTCTTTTTTTTTTCTTTTGTGAGAGGATCCCACTAAAACATTAAGTTCTCCAGGCTAGGCTCAAACTTGTGATCTTCCTGCCTCAGCCTCCTGGAGTTCTGAGATTACAGGTGTGCATCTTAAGTTTTGGAATTTCTTATATATCAAGCTCAGCATTAGCATAAATACATCATTCACTCATTCATTTCTTCATTCATTCATTAAATACCACCAAATGCTTATGCTCAACACTGTACACACTACACACACACACACACACACACATACACACACACACACACACACACACTGCCCTGCTCTCTAGTGACTCTGTTTTGAAAGGGAAGGAGTGGCTGATCATAAATAATCACAGGATGGCTTAATGTACTCTGATTGACTTGCCAGATAAGGGATCCACTGGGGTTGTCTTGAATTAAGCAATGGTCCTAGGGAACTCAGGTCCTGAAGGATGGAAAGGAGCCATTCTAACTTCATTACTCTCCACCCACCCAGAAGCAGTACAAATCTAAAGGCACATGGATGATCATGTCTGTCCATAGCCTGCAGCAAGCTTGCTGCGCCTCCTCATGGAAGGCAGAGAAGGTTCCCTAGAATCTCCTTGTGTGGGGTCCAGACACCCCATGGCTCGAAAGTCTCATCTGGCTCCAGAGTGGCCTTTCCACAGCCATCCAGTGCTGCTGGACAAAGGTTTTTGAGAATGGTGGCCCTCAAGCATCTGTCCAAATCCCTCCCAGGCTCTTGGGGGGCTGAAGGATCTATTAACTTGGTTCATGTGGGCAGTTATGATTTGACCCATTTATATATAGGCAAAGACCTGCAGGCCCGTGGTCAGAGAATTCCTATTATCTGGAAAATTGGTTTCTAGTAAGCTGGGGTAGGAGATGTTGAGGCTTTGCCTATTTATTTCACTTTGAAGTTTGCAATTGGAGCCTCAGGCTAGAGTGAAGATGGATTTTCCTGATGCTTCTCATGGCTCCTCCCCTTATAGGGTTTGTTGGATCAATCATCTCACCAGAGGATTAATGTATGAAAGTTTTGCTCACGAGGACACAGCCACCTGTGAGTGGCTTTATTCTAAGAGAAGATTCTGTTCTTTATCTCTGCCATTGCAAAAATGGGAAATGAAGGATCAGTTCCAATTTGAGGGCAAGGACGGCAGACATGGGGAACATGGGTCTGGTGACAACTGGCAGTTAGAAACCCTGTCCAAATAATTTCATAAGTGATGAATCCTGACCTCAAGATGTTGGCTCATTGCTGCCTTACGATAAAGCAAACCACAGGTGCATATACCCTAATGTTAAAAATGTTGTCTGCTTGCCAAAAACAATCAGTTAAAAAATTTAAATATCTCAGACCTACCCACTCCTAAAAATGAAACATTTTTAAAATTGAAAAGTCAGTCTCAATGCTAGTGATTCACATTTTAGAGAAACATGCTCCAACAATTTTATTCCTGTATAATTCTTTATCAACACTTTTTACACTGACCATCTTAAATACTTCCTATGAAATGCTCCATTTTACAGATGAGTAACTTGAAATAAGTCAATTGAGTAACTTCCCCAAGGCCAGGCAACCAAAGCAGCAACTGGATTTCCTACTCTTAAATGATATGTCTGCTCCTTGCACATTGGTGCATGGTTGGGGAGAAAAGGAGAGGCAGAAAGGATAGACAACCAGGCTTCCCAAAGGAACTGGAATCCAATCCTTGGAGCTAGGTCATTTACCAGGACCACAAGGGAAACTTGCCCTGTCTGCCACATGCACAATATAACAGAGGTGTGGGCAAGTGAAGGCTGCGTCTGCCACAGGGGCCCCAACAGATTCTACCCTCGAGCCGCTGTAGCTGTCTTTGTGTAAAAACAGTGTTGCTCCCACAATGGTGAAATCGCCTAAGGAGTGACTGGCATGTGATTATGTGTCAGCCCGTTTCCTCTCTGTGGAGACTGTCAGGATTCGGAGGCAGGGCAATCTTTGGGACCGCAAATCCAAAAACAATAGCAACAACAAATTCTTCAGCTACCACTTAAGAAAAACAGTATGGGAGGGACTGGGGCCAGGTGGCACATGAGTGAGGAAGTTTGGATCTGAGCTAGTTTCAGACCAGTGTGTGGCTCCTCTCCCCTCCCCATCCTCCACCTCATTCCCTTTCTCCGTCGTCTCTCCAATCCCGTTCTTCCTCCTGTGCTTTAGTGAGCTGGATGCTTTTCCATCCAAGCATGTGCTGTTCCACGGCACTGGCCAGGACCAGGAGCGGTCCTCCCTTTCCTTCCCGTCAGCCAGTTTGGGAGAACCAAGGCCTCCTCTTGGGCTCCCTGAGCCCAGCCCCAGCTCTCCCTCTTCTCTTGGAATTCTCTGCTCCTTGGAACTCACACCAAAAGGAAGATCTGAGAGTTCCCTGCTAGGATGTCCAGCGCCTGAGCATGGCCCTGGAAAGTTCACCAGTCCCATCAGCCTAACGCACCGCCACTTCCCGGTGGGTCCTTATCCTCACAGGATTCAGCTCCCCTGCTTCTGTGCTTGCTTTCTCCAAATCACCCTGGCTAAGCTCAGCACTCGGAGCCCCCTTGCTCCCGTCCAGCATGGACTCTTGTCTAATACATCTCCCATGGGAGGTCACAAAAGGAGGAAGTCTCCAACACTGAGAGCAGGACAGTGGCACTTTGTTCCTTTACCTGATTGTGCCTTCACTTACCAGAGCCTTTCAATGACCATTTCATGAGTCCTCTGTGTGCCAGGAATTACTCTGAGTGCCAGCGATACGAAGATGCATACACATATTTTAATCAAGTGTATTGTCACAGTCTGAATGCCCCCTAAATCCACAGGTTACAACTGAATCCTCACTGTGATGGTATGAAAATGTGGGGCCTTTGAAAAGAGATTAAGCCTTGAGGGCTGTGCTCTCGAGTGGACCCATGAAAGAGCAATAGGGAGCCATCCTAGGACCTTGGCTCTTGTGAGGACACCCAGGTGTCATACGTGAAGAACAGGTCCTTGCCAGACACCAACTCTGCCAGCACCTTGATCTTGGACTTCCCAGCATCCAGCACTCTGAGAAATACATTTCTCTTCTTCATAAATTATCCAGTCTCAGGTATTTTGTTATAGCAGCACCAAACAGACCAATATGCACATTATTAAATAGAAAAGTTCTTAAAGGAAAACCAAAAGCTTCACAAATCCAAATCTTGTACCTAGATTAGCCTTTTATAATTAATCATAAATTTCTAAAACCTCAAGTCATCTAGAAGGAGTTTTATTTAACCTTTAAGAGGCAGTGAAATGAATGATTTGGTTTTGCTTTTTCTAAAGTTGGCAGCTTTTTAACTAGTTTCATGTTCTAAAACATAAGCCTTTCAATTGTCTAGAAAATGAGGTGTTGTCACAGCCAATCATATTTCATTGTTCAAACCTGGTCACAGGACCAAGGAAAAAATCAGTGGGCAGAGATACACCTTTCTGAAAGAAGGAAGCAAGGGAAGAAACCAAATGCTTACCCCAGTAATGCCCTTTTGTGTCTAGATGGGCCTTTATCTACCTAACTGTCCATTTCAAAGGCATAATAATCAAGCATATACTAATCAAGGCATGCTGGAGAATTACAAATGTAAAGAAGATGTAGTATTTCAGAATGCGTACTCATTAGAAGCAGGACAGTATGAGTGACCAAAGTTCATCCTTCCAGCTATTCAGAGATCTGAGGACCTGCAGGATGTTGTCCTGTCTCTGCTGGAGGAGCACACGGTGTGGAGAGCAGACAGGGACTCGGGGTTGCTAACGAGGCAGCACAGGTTGCCCAGAGCTGTGAATGGTGCCAGTGAGGAACCCAAGCTTTCTTAAGATGCTGTTCGGGGTTAGGATGGAGGACTCTAAGGAAGAGCCAGATTTCCTTGAACCACGGCTTGAAGGAATGCTGGGGTTTCTCTGGCACAGAAGTGAACCAGAGACTACCAGAGAAGGAAGAGAGAGCAAAAGTGTGAAGTCCTAGCAGTAAGGTGTGTCTGGCAACCCTGGAAATGCAGTAAACCAGCTACAGGTGAGACCGGAGGATGGAAACCCTGGTACTGCAGTCCCCCTTATCCTGGGAGGAAATATTCCAAGACATCAAGTGGGTGCCTAAAACCATACTCTGATAAATATGTCCTTAGCCATTTTGTGGTGAAAACATCATGGAATGTGCCTGCATGAGGACAACTATGACACCACTGGACAATATGGTCTTGATGGGCGCACCAGGTGGTCATCGACGGAGGCATCATTATGCAGCATGTAACTGTACTATGTTTTTTCCTAATTATACACTCCTATGATAAAGCCTAATTAAAAAATAACACCAATAACTAACAATAAAATAGAGTAATCATAATGATACATTGTAATTAATGTTATTGAAAACTTATGATATTTTTGTTTCTAGAATTTTCCTTGAAGTATTTTTGGACCACAGTTGACAGCAAGTTAATGAAATGCAGAAAATAAAACCACAGAGAAGGGGGGACTACTGGATTTGAGCCCTTACTATGTGCAGGGCTCTGCTAGGCTCTTTATAAACATGACTCTCACTTCTCTGATAAACTCTATTTTATTGGTAAGGAAGCCTGGGCCTTGAGTTATCAAAAAGGATTACATAGCCAGTATGTAAAAAAAGCTGTATTTGTCAGTCTTCTTGTCGTTGGGACAAAATTCCTGAAACCCCCAACTTAAAGGAGGAAAGGTTTATCTGGCTCACAGTTTCCAAGGGTTCAGTCCACGGTTGCTTCCAAAGCAGAACGACATGGCGGTTAAGGCATGGGGGAACAAAGCTGCTCAATCTGTGGGAGCCAGAAAGCAGAGCACAGCAGAACTCCAGCAGGGGATACACCCCTAAAGGAACCCCCAGTGACCACCTCCTCTTCCTGCCCACCCCCAGCAGCATATTCAGCCATGAACATCTGTGGACTAATCCACTGCTGCCTACAGTGGCCCCATGATCCAATTACCTCTCCAGCAGTCTCTGACTCCAATCAAACAGATGGTTCCGCTTCACTGGCACAAAAGCCAAACCCAAATGTGGCTGGGACACCAGAGCCTATGTGCTGTGTGTCTCACACACAGAGACACCAGGTCACCTTGGGAAACGGAAGTTGTCAAAAAAGCCAATGAGAACAAGAATTTACTATCATCGTTCAATAAATTTTAATCCATTAACAGAAAAAAAATGCCGCTTTAATGTTCATGTGCTCTCCCACCTCTCCAGACTCCCTGCCAGAACTGCCACATGGATGACTGTACCAGAATGTCTTAAAAACCAGCAAGCAGCGAGATAATAAGACACCAAGTGGAGAGCTAATCCCTGGACAGGGTTTAGATGTACGCAAGTGGTGCTGTGATACATAGGATTCTTTTGATCCTGCTTTGGGGGCCCTGTCCCTCTGCTCTTGTGACCTGCTATCCTGGTCTCGGCAGCCTACATGACAATCACATTGTCATTTTGCACCCAATCTGCCAGCCCTGCCTTTCCAGCCCTCAGACTGTCCAAAGGCAAGAAGCAGTTTGCTTTCGTCTTTTCTTTTCTTCCTCTGTCTCTGCAGATACCACTTCCGTCTCAGGACAAAGAGCCAAGGTTCACTGCACAGCACCCTCCAGGCTAAAACCCTTTGCTAAGTTAAGGCTCACAGGGCCTCCAGATCCTGCAAAGCAGCCCTGTTTCTCAAGGAAAGGCGTTCAGAGCCCCACCTGAGTATTTACTCAAGGCCAGTTGCACCCTCTGCCAAGCAGGATTAAGAAAAGAATGACACCCAAGCTGAGGGTAACATGTCTGTCAATACTTCACGGTACTGAGAGTTTCCTGGGGACACAGTTTTCCAGGCTGAGCTGCGGAATTTATAAGCCCCTGGACTTTCACTTTTTAATCTTTATCGCCATCTAATGTCTACTTTCAGTATTGCATTTAGCAGGTTATCTTGCAAATTCACTAGATTGCTCACTCCCTTTAGTCCTTTTTGAGCACTTAGTGTCTCAGGTGCATACACAGAAAAACAAGCTGATAAAAGGAAAGAGTAAGAAAACCCTAGGAATATAATTGCACTTATTATTTATTTACTCTAAACCGCAGTAATGGACTTGTTATTGGTACCACTATTCCCTGACCTTTCTGCATGGCCATGCTGCCACCCTCAAGCTGGGACTCCAGCTAGACCAGTCCCGCAAGGCGACATCACATAACACACTCCCATTAGAGCTGGGAGACATCTGAAAAGTAGAATGGAAAATACAGCTTACAACGCTTTAAATTACATAACTAATAAATACCCAGCCTAGAGTAAAAAATCCAAAAAGAGAAAATTAAAATTATATTTTAAACCATCACACACAGACAACTATCTTAATTAAAAGTTTCATGTATATCCTTCCCTATTTTATGCAGATATCCTAACAAAACACTAGAATATGTGTGCTGTTTTTAATTGCCTCTGTAGAAAATGTTAATGCTGCTGGGCATGGTGGCGCATGCCC
Source organism: Heterocephalus glaber (assembly GCF_053883595.1). Lineage (NCBI taxonomy): Eukaryota > Metazoa > Chordata > Mammalia > Rodentia > Bathyergidae > Heterocephalus > Heterocephalus glaber. Next base: position 12,267,102 of record NW_028258315.1, read on the forward strand.
GTGATCCCAGCACGCGGGAGGCTGAGTGCCACAAGTTTGAGGGCAGCCTGGGCTACATAGTGAGTTCAAGGCCAGCCTAAACTACATAGCAAGACCCTGTCTCAAAAAAACCAAAAAAGAAAAATAATAAAAATAAGTTAATGCCTCTTATTTGTTTGGTTTTCTACAATATCCATAGAGACTAGAACACTGTTGGGCACACCAGAGGGCCTCTATGAATACTTATTAAATAAATGAATGTAAATTAATGAATCTGCATAATTACTTGAATGTCTATAATATTTCAGTCAGGACATCCCATATATATTTACATGCTCTTGTCTGCTATGTGCTTCTACTTTTATTATGAACAAAACTGTAATAAGCAAAGATGGCGGGGGGGTTGGGTTTCACAGATGGGAACACAAGAAAGTGTCTCTCAATCACCCTGATCCTTAGGAGACCAGACACAGCAATGGTGGCAACTGCTTTCTAAATAAAACACAAAATGTGCTCCAGAAGATTGTCATGTTCCTCCAATTTTATCCATCAAAGTGAGGCCATAGTGCATCATCATCATCAGAACTTTAAACCATCCTCGAGGCTGTCTTCAGACAAGAATTTCCTAAGAGGATTTGAGAATGAGGGACGCCTGTCTCTCATGCCTGAGAGATTCAGATTTGATTGGTCTTGGTGGATCTCACTAGTAGGTATTTTCCAGAATTCCCAGATACAAATTCCCCTCTTGTCCTTGGTTTTATTTTACATAATTTCACTTACCCAGGGACAACTCTTAAATGGAAAATTTAATGGGAATTTATTTTAAATGGAAAATTCCAGAAATAAACAATTCATAGTCTTAAAGTATGTGTCTTTCTTGGTAGTATGACAGATTCTCACACTATCCACTTCATCCTGCCTGGGACATGGATCATCTGTTTGTCCTTCGTATCCATGCTGTATATGCTATCCACCCATCAGTCACTCAGCAGCTGTCTCAGTCATCAGATTGACTGCCATGGTATCCCAGTGCTTGTGTTTAAGCAATTTTATTTTACTTAACAGCACCCAAAGCACAAGGGTAGGGATGTTGGCAATTTTATTGCAATATACTATTATAATTGTTCTATTTTATTATTAATTATTGTTGTTAATCTCTTATTGTGCCTAATTTACAAATTAGACTTTATCATAGGTGTGTACGTGCAGGAAGAGAGCTCAGTGCTGTCTCCAATTTGAGGAAGTCATTTCGGGTTTTAGAATGCATCTCCCATGGATAAGGGGGGATTGCTGCAAAGCTAATGTGCGGCCAGGACTGAGTGCTCTGTTTAAGTGGAATTTCCTATAGGGTTCATGTCAGGGAGGCCTTGCCTGAGTCCTGTGTGTGGCTTAAGATAAACACACCAGGCCTTGTGCGACATAGCTTCTCAAATCCAATTTTGCTAATGCTGCATCCCAGGACTGATTGGAACCCCTCCCACCTATTTGAGGGAATTAACAGCAGGATTCCTGCAAGTAGAATAAACACCTATTATATTACATGCCAGTATCACAATGATATTTACGTACATCAATCATAACCCTTGCATACAAAAGAAATCACTATCCTTTTGCTACTGTAATAGTGTAAACCAGTAGGAGACATTATCCTTGCATGTGAGTACTAGGATAGGCCTCAGTTGTAGAGTAGAAGAAATTAATCTGGAAGCTACATGTGTATGTTGTCCTTGGTGTAATTCCATTTGGTAGATTTGTTCTGGAATTTTTTCTCCTGGACTCTTTAGAAACCCTGACCACATATTCCTGGGACAATTTTCTTAGCATGATTACTGTGTACTCTCCTTTATGTTTACCAGACTTCTGATTCACCTGCCCTGGACCAAGAATAGCCAGCTCACTCACCCCACCCGACCCCAAGTACAGTTAAGTGCATCACATGGGGCCAAGATGGCGGACAACCCCTGGGGTAGAAACCCAGATAAGAGTACTGGATGTGGCCCAAGCCCTGGGAGAGTCTGACTGGGAAGAAAAGTAAACAACAGAAAACATTCTTCAGCGCTGCAAGGCAGTTCTAACCATATTTCTTTAGGGAATAAGATGTCCAATTTAAGAAACTACGGTGAACTGACAGTTCCTTGTGTTTTTCTTCCCACCCAGTTGGTTTTGATCCATGTGGTTCTTTCCTGTCATTTAAGTAGCATTTCTGTGCTTTTATTTTATTTTGTGACAGGGGATGGGCAGGTCTCTCTAGAGAGCTGGAAAGGTCAGTTCTCCACCTCCACTGTGCCAGAGGGTGGGATTCAAGTCAAGCAGCTGGATGGCCTGTTGATGCCTGGGTGAGACTGAAGTCCAAAATGCAGTGGGCACTGGGTGCTCTTTATTCTACTGGACTTTGAGGCCATCGTTTAGCACTGGCTGCTTCCCCATTGAAATACTGTTTTCACTGACTTCTGGAGAGGCCGTTCTCTTTGGTGTCTCCCAGTGCTCTGTTCTCTCCCTCCTCTCTGCCTCCTGTCCCTCCTGTGGCTCCTCTATGCCCTGTGTCATGCACCATCTCCTGTCCAGGTGTCCTCCACTCCTGCATCATGGCATCTCTGGCCATGAGCCAGTAGCCCTCAAATCTCCATCTCGAGCTTTGCAGCTCTCCTGACATCACCACCTCCTCCCACCCAGGATGCTGCTGCTCTAGTGTGGCCTGGGGACACCTCAGCCACCCCCTGACAGGCATCCAGCTCTGATCCAGCCTCCACGCAGCAGCCAGAACTCAGTCTGCCTGTCTTAACTACAGTCCTTCCTTGTTATCAGATCCTCCCCATCATCACTTTCATGATGCAAAGCCCTGAGCTTCTGTTGTGGAAGGTTCTCTGTAATCTCCCACCTACTCACCTTTTCAGCCTCCTGTGCCAGCCAGCTCTGCTGTACTGGACTCCAGCCACAGGGGGACTCTACTTGCAGTTCCCTCAACTTGCCCCAGTGTCTCACCCCAGGTCCTTTGCACATGCTGTGCCTGGGAATGAGACACCCCACACACACACCCATCAGAACTTCCACCCACCTACTGCTGTGGTTCGCCTCCTCACACTCAGCCTCCTAGAAACCCCATCTCCAAGGCTGTGATAGTGGTCTCTTGACATCCCCATGAGGCACCTCCATTTCCATCACATCACTTATTACACTGAACGTGCCTCTTTGCCTGTGTTTCGCCCATTTCACAAGTCTGTAAATTCCTTACAGTATGGTCTGAATCATATCCCTCGATCCCCCCCCCCCCCGCCAACATCCATCATATCCCTGACTTTCAGTAAAGGATCAACAACTATATAAAAGAGAATAAAGGCAGCATGATTTTAAAGGCATTAAAGTAGTAAAATCACCTCCAAAAGAGGAGGTGACTTTATTAGCCCTTCGCCTGTCACCCTAGTTAACGTAGTTTGTCTTTATGCCATAAACTGTTCAAATAGCCCAGCATATGTGTTTCATTTAATTTATCCAAGTAAGTGAAATGTCGTGACAGTGTGGGTTTCTATAGAGATACTTGCTGGTGTTCACAAAATCCAAACTCCTAGGCAATGAAGCAGCTGGGTGAAAAGCAGGCGAGCTCCTATTTCCTAGCTCTAGGGTGGGCGTGTGTTTACCTGCGCCCTCTTCTGGATCATTTGAGAATAGCTTCTGTTAGAATCCGTAAAGATTACTTAGGATGAACTCAAGAGTTTCTTACTTTTCGCAGTGTTGGAAAAAAATACACCCACAAATTAAAGCAGGAAAAGTTTACCTAGGCTCACAGTTTGTAGAGGTTTCAGTCCATTGTCATCTGGCTCCAAGGCAGGCTGGCATGGCAGAGGAGCATCCCAGAGGAGAAACGGTTCATGGTAAGGCAGACAGAAGGCAGCATGCAACAGCAGCATAGTCTGCCTTCTTGCCGTCCCTTTAAATCCCATCCAAGCTAAAAACCTATGGATTGGTGCCACGTACACCCAGGGTGTGGCTTCCATTATCCACACACAGAACTATGCGAAACCCATTTAGTTATCGCACACCCTAAACTGGCATCACATGATCTAGCACACCCATGGTCCAGCCACCTCCCAAAAGCCCCACCGATGAGTGCACAAGGCTTTGTGAGATACAAGCAATAGCATAGAAATTCTATCCTCTGATCAACTCAGAGGAGCATGGATAGAGCAGCTGAAATTCCAGAGGAGAAACAGGTAACATTAGGGTTGATCAGGAGTCCTTCAGCTGCCCTCTGCCCATGCCCCGTGTACCTCCTGTGGAGCCTTCATGCTGAGACAGACGGGCTTCCAGGGGCCCCAAGAGGTTGCCACTCAGGTAGATACAATCCACCCCCTTCCGGTACCGCTAACCTCTGTCCTGGCAGCCAGAAAACCAGGCCAGTCAGGGCACTGCCTCTGCCCGGCGGAGAGCCTCTCTGAAGCCTCAATGGCCAGATTCAACAAATGCTAAGCCACCCTCTCACCTGGCAACCCTCTCTCCGCCAGACCCGCTGCGGCAGCCTCGGGTCCCGCAGTGCCTTTGCGCTACACCTTTTCCATCCGCCAGACCTTTCCTCTGAATGTGTGCTGGTCTCGTCGGTGTTTTGTTTTGTCCTGCTTTACTGGTCTCAGCCCTTTCTCCTCATGCTGTCATTTTCCTATTTTTTCCACTCGTTTCTTCACTTCAGTTTTTCCCTACACTGGATCATCTTGTGATTTATTATCACTTTCACCTGCCTTTTGCTCCTTTTCATTTTGTGGCTCAGCAGCTTTCAGACTCCTGGTGTCCAGAGCTCTTAAATTATTTGTCCACTTGCACTATCTTTCATTATTTTAAGACTGTATTAATTTTCCCCTTAAGGTCCCAGATCAGTGTTGGCTCTTTTATAGAAATTACTCTTTTGTTTCTACCTTCTCTTCACTAATCATTCCTTACTCACGTGTGTATTTTTTCATTTTCATTTGAAATTTCATGTACATTCAAGCCTCTCTTGCTTTAGTTTTCTTAGTATTTTTAGTTTCTAAGGAAAGCACTTCGACCAGGATAAGGCACAAAGCTACCACCTACTAAAGGGCAGATGTTATGAAAAGAGAAATGTGCCCCGAAGCAGAAGCCAAGAGTAGCTGTTCTCATCACAAATACCATCCTTATTTAGGATTATTACAAATGTACCCACCACATGGTCAGCGTGGTCACAGGTCGCTTCTCACCGAGATTAAATACGAAGATAAACAAAGTTCACTTCCTTACAAGGGCACCAAGACTGGATTCCACCAGGCTTCTGTGATTCTAGGATCTCCTTCCTGCGTAAGAACAAGGGCACAGTGTAGTTTCCCAAGCTCCCTGCTGGCTTCTTCGGGACTCCTCCTCCCTCACCCTACAAGGGTGGCAGCCATCTCCCTAGCAACCCAGAACATAACTATCATGAAACAAAAGTCAAATGGGATTGTAATTATTTTATTAAGAATAAGAAATATGGCTAGACTCTTGAGGTCATGTGAAACGAAATAGTTCTTAAATCATTGGCTATCATTACATTTTCCCACCAGCTGAGCTTTAAAATATGTGTAAAGCCTGAGGTAATTTAGGGAAAGTCCAGCCTGATAATGTTCCTAAACTGTCCTACATGGGTCAAGAACTCACTTGTAATATCTGTGGATTTAGGGTTTCTCATTTCCTGATAACACCACATTTTATAATTTAACATTTTAAGGAGGTGAAAGCCTTAACACTTTTAAAACAAAATTCTTTTTTTAACTTTCAAAGATGTGTTTTTATATGAAGAGTTTGCTTATCATTTTAACAGATCCACATCCATTTTAAGATTTAGAGGATCATCCAACTATTTTTTTCAGAGCTTTAGCATATAATACAACAGCTAGAACAAAGACATTTCATTTGTGTTTATTAAATGACTAAGACATACAAACAACCTCTCAAATTAACGATAAAAGCAATAGCTAGGGACTTTATTTGGTGTTTTGTTTTTCAACTAGCTTCTTTTGTAGAAACTGCTCATTACTGTATAATGGTTTGCCTGGCCTGAGAATCATGTGGAATATTAATGCTTTCTATTTTCATTTTCCTGTCTCCACTTTGACCTGGGGAAGGATAAATGACTCATTACCTACAGGATGAACCAGTTATTCACCCCCAAGGTCACTAAGCCGGGCTTAGTGAAGCATAAGTAGAATCCCACCTAACCAGCCTAACAAATACTGTGGTATAAAGAGCAGGCACTGGCTGCCAAGAGAGATGTGTCCACATCCTGTCTCTGCTCCCTTAAACCCATGAAGCCTTGATTTCACTACATATAAAAGGGGCAAGCAATTCTGTCTAGATGCTTTATGTAGACTGCCTGTCAGACAGTGAGCCCTCATGCTCACTATAATAATGCTGTTTATTAGACCAATATCCTGACAGCTTCCAGAAAAGCAGAAGGGAATTCAAAGGGATAATAGGGAGCCTCCTACCTATGAACTAATTCAGTGTTTTTAGCCCATTGCTTCAATGTTAAAATGACCCGGGAACTTCTGAAAAGTCCTGATGCCCAGTGCTCACCCGCAGAAAGCCTGACGTAAAGAGAGGCAAGTTTTCTATATATTTAGCAGGACCTGTGTCATCATAGAAAGGCAAAGTTTGGAGGTAAACCACCACTGAAGCACATGTTCAAGGTAAGCCTGAGTTGGATATATGCTCCTCACTTTCAACTTGGTGTAAAATTTGAAATCTTTTAAGTAAGATAGTTGGCGCTGATTCTAGAGCCTTCCTGCCTGCCTGCCTTCCATACCGCATCTAATCAGCAGTCAGATACTGTACTCATTTAAGCTCAAAAATGTATAAAATGCTACTTGTGTGTCAGGAACTGTACTAATTCTTTTGGGACCAGAACTGAAATTCTGTACCCAAATTCTTTCAGGACCAGAACTGAAACCAACAAAATCATTGCCTCAGTTGGCTCCCAGTCTAGTGCAGGAGACATAGTAACAGTTGTATGTGACTGGCAGGGCAAGTATCACTGACCCTAGCTCAGGAAGGACAGGATCTGACTACACATCCAGAGAAGAGATGACAAGGGTGACTAGGAATCCTGTAGTCTGAGAAGAGAGGACCAAAGATGGAGTTCTGTTGGTGTGGGGGAGCAGGAGCATTTGACAATTTCATATAACCATCGTGAATTAGAATGGCTTGATCTTAAGTGTATCAATTTAAGTTAGTAGGCATCTGTCATCCCTTTACAATAGTGTTGTGATAATAGGGCTTAGAATAGTCCTACCTGCCAACATCCCGTTAATTAAGTTCCTGGGGATGTATGACAATATTCTGACATATATGTGAAAGTGACTTAATAAATTACTTTTAATATTGTTTCTAACTTTTAAATTCTGCAACAGAGGCAGCTGGGTTTTTACAAGTTGTCTTTCTGTCATTCTTTTCCTGCCCTTCTGTTTTTCTAATAGACTAAATAAGACAAATTTTGTGTCCTTGTCATTGTCCATATACTTGTAAAAGACAGAATAGTGTTCTCAGTATAAATTAGTTCCCTGATAATTGATCTGTTCGCAGCTCTGGTTTTAACCATTTAGTTAGCATGATTTTAAAATGTTATTTCTTATGGAAAGTAGAATTCAACAAGATTACTGCAGTTTGGGAATGGAGGAGGTACATCAGCATTGCAGAATTGATATTTGACTTTTAAAATACACATCAATCTATGTTTTCATCTTTCTATGTGTCCTTTCTACATGTCACACGTATGCTCGAGGTCAAATTGTCCCTCCCCAAGTTGGCTCCTGACAATTCCTAGGCCCAAGATGAATAGCTCATGATCTCTGAGATGGAAGTCTTCTTTCAATGAAGTTGTCTATATCTCAAAAAACTCTGATTGGCCCTGCATAGATCATGTGCCCACTCTGGGCCAATCACTATGTTTAGTGAAATAAGGTTTTTCTGACTGACATTTGGCTCCACCAGTGCAGTGAGAGGGAGGGACAGACTCTCAGGAAACACTTACAAAGAGAAGAAAAGTTCCGGGTAAGGGAATGATTAGGGCTGACCAATGAAGAGATGACCAGTGCTAGTAACCGTGTTAGTGTAGTGATTCTCTTGTTCTTCCTTCAAATTCTTAATATATCCACTAAATAAAAATGATGCTGTAATAGAAAAAGTAATGAGATTCTATAGTTGGTACTTCTTTCCTTATGAAAATCTTTGCAGCTATTGACACATTTCCCTTTTCTATAATATTACCAAATTATCTTTGGTTGTTCAACCATCAGAGAGAACTCTTAGTTCCACATATAACTAGTGCATCAGGAAAAAATGCAGTTTTATAAAATGAAAGTTAACCAAATCGAATCAGCTCAAATTTGTTATTGTTCCAGAGAAAGAGATGGAGGTTGGGTAAGAATGAGAGAAGTTTGAAAATTATAATTTCATTTTTGAAATTATTTCATTTGGATATAATAATTTTATTTTTGAAACTGTTACATTATTTTGTGTTCTTCATTGTATAAAATTTTTGGTCCGGTCCAGTCCAGTGCAACACTAGGCATTGAACCCAGGGCTTTCACACTGAGATACATCTCCAGGAATATTTTAGTGATTTTTTTTTTTTTTTGAGACAAGGTTTTCCTAAGTCTCTAAGATGGCCAGGCTGGGCTGAAACTTGTGATCCTCCTGACTCAGCCTCCCACAGTGCTGGTCTTACAGGCATGAGACTCTATACCAGGCTTGTTACATAAGACTTCTATGAAGACCAGTGATTGTCTTACATTTCTATATAGATATTCCAGTTTCAAAGGTACAAGCTTCCTCTCAAGGTAATTGATACATGGATAGAATACCAGGATAGAACGCCCTTGGAAAGGTCATTCTGCCTTAATGTTGGGTCTCAGCTGTGAAGATCCAGAAATTTGATTCGTTTTTACCAAAAATATTCAAACATGATCAGTATCTCCAAGTCTAGCTAATATCAAACTCACAGCAGAAACATAGAAATCTTTCTTAAAACCTCCCTTCATATAGATTTTAATTGTGATCAAGCCCTCCTAGTTCTGTCTTCTTAAATCCTTCCAATCTCAGCCTCTTTTTGTTAGCCCCTCTGCCTTTGACATACAGAGACCCTCATAATTTCCAACCTAGGCTGTTTCTACTCTTCTCATACTGTGACTTAATCTTCCTCCTTCTTCAATCCGTCCTTTATACTGAGGTCAATATTGACTTTCAAAATGTAGATATGGTATGAATCTCCTAAGCTGAATGGTGAGACATATTAGGTAGGTCCTCAATTCATATTTGAAGTGATACTTGTGAAATAGTATTTCAAAGCAAAGCGATGGTAGTGATTTCTCTGCCTGAGAGATAATTTCTAGAAAAAGTCAAATTTTAATCTCAAAGTTACCTTGCAATATTAGCAAGGTCTATCACTGGGATAATACTAATGGCTATGGTATCAGAGGATGCTAATTTGGTCATAGCATCCTCAGAGATTTAGTAGAAAAACTCTCAATTTCTCTTTTTATGAATGCTGTTTTTTAAATGACTTGATTTTTTAAGATCAGTTTTAGCTTCACTGCAAAATTGAGAGGAAGTTGTATCCTATACCATCACCAACCAACACATGCACAGCCTTCCTCATGGTGAGCATCCTCCACTAGAGTGGTACATGTGGCACATGAAAAGACAGGAAGGGAAGGTATGCATATTACTAAGTGAAAGAAGCCAACTGGAAAACTCTACATATGGTAGGACTCCAACTATGATATTCTGGAAAATGCAAAATTATGGAGCCTGTAAAAAGATTGGTGGTTGTCAGGGGTCGGAGGGAAGGGAGGATGCATACACAGGATTTTTAGGGCAATGAAATAACTCTGAATGACACTATAATGGTAGATGCATGTCATTGTACATTTGTCCAAACCCATAGAATGTCCAATACCAAGATTGAACCCTAATATAAACTATGAATGATAATGATATATCAATATAGGTTCATCAGTTGTAACAAATATACCACTCAGAATTGTTTTTTAATGTCATATTTTCCATATATCTTTAGATCCTTCATTCTTTCTTTATAAATAGCAATGAAACCATTAAGTTCTTGTTGACACTAATCTTTTTTTTTACATTCATTCATCTTAATTTTCCATATACTTTTTCCCCCCATTAAGTTTATTGGTACATTTTAGGTATAAAATACAGTTACATACATTGTTGGGATCTTGTACCTTTACATGAGTATCTTGGTTCTTATTTTTCTCCCCTTCCCCTGCCCTCTTTTCACCCCCTCCACCCTTCCCTATTTGCAAAGACTTTGTTTCCATTTTTTTGTTTCTCATATTTTTTCTTTTCCCTTCTTTCCTTTTCCCTACCCTTCCCACTTCCCCTGCTCCTTTAGACCTTAACTTCCTATTACACAATATCAACATTTTTTAAATTACAATATCAAGATCTAGGAGACATTACCACAGATTTTACAAAATGTAAAAGGATATAGAAAGCATATTACAGTTCCGCTGCCTGCCTCGAAAGGACAAGGACCCAAGTTTGGTCCCAGGTACCGAAAAAACCAAAAAAACAAAAGAAAGCATATTACAAAAATCTGTTTTGAAATAAATTTGACAACTTCTAAGAAGTACCTTGGAAGACAAATTAATGAAACTAACTCTGGAGGAAATATAAAATTTGAATAGCATCTATTAAAGAAAATATATTCCTAGCTTGAAAACCTACCCCTATGAAAACAGCAGGCTCATATACATTTTAACTGATAAATTATATCAAAAATTTAAAGCAGAAAAAAAAGGAACACTTCTCCCCTCATTTTAGGAACTCAACATTGTGCTAATCCTAAAACTGGATAAAGATAATGGAAGAAAAAAGTATGAACATAGAAATTTGTTTAACAAAACAAATTATTAGAAGTCAGATCTGGCAGTATGTAGAAAGTGGTTTTGTTATAGGGATGGCAGTGTTGGTTCAGCATTGGAAGATCCACCCCCAAAAGTCATCATTTTAACAGAGGAAAGGAAAAAGCCATATGATCCTGTCACTAGTTGGAGAAAAAGTATCGGACTAAATTCTACAGCTGTTCACGGTAAAAGCTATCAGGAGACTAGAAGTAGAACAGAACCTTCTCAACAGATCAAAGACATGTACTCCATACTTCCAGCAAAAACACCTTATATGAATGGAGAAAATACAATGCTTTCTCCCTAAGGTGGGGAACAAGGACAGATATGCCTACTCTTCATCTGTCCATTAAACTTTGAAACATAGGCCTAAACCAAAAGAGTCTGACAATAAAATGACACAATTAGGATAGGATTGGCAAGGTAGAAGCAAAATCTTTATATGTAGATGAAATGATCATCTACAGAGAAAATACTAAGAAATCTCTAGGAGCCCTGGAACTTGTATTTGAATTTAGCAGGATTAGAAAACACAAGGTATATATAAAAGTTCAGGTCTATGTATACTTGCTATAAATGAAGAATTGGATATTGAAATTTAAAAGTTATGTAGGAGTACAAAGGACCTAAAAAAGTAAAAAGAAAAAGAAAAAAAAACAGTGTTGGAAGACATTTAGTACCTAATTTTAAGACTTCCTCTAAAGCTACAGTAATCAAGGCAGTGTTGGTGTAAGGAAAGACATATAGATCATTGGAATAAAAGAGAATCTAGAAATAGAACCACACATATATGGTCCACTGAGTTTTGAAAGATTATTTAACATTAACATTTTATAGAATATAAACTCAATTTAAGAGCCGTGAAAAAGGTAGTGTTCTCAGCAAATGGCACTAGAATACCTGGTATCAGTATATAAAAAATTAACCTCAACCCTTTATTTCCATACATAAAAGTAACTTGAAATGATCTATGACCCTAAATATGAAACACTAAAGCTATAAAACTTTAAGAAGAAATTATAAGGGAAAATGTTTATGAATTTAGGGTAGGCAAGAACTTCCTAGGATATAAAAAACATGATGTATAAAAGAGAAAAATTGATAAATGAGATTCCATCAAAATTTAGAACTTTAAATGACATCATTAAAATGAAAAGTAGTCCTTAAACAGACCATATTTACAATGCATATAACCTATGACCAGAATATATGAAGAATTCTTAGAGCTCATTAATAGACAACCCAATTAAAAAGTAGACACAAGATGATAAATAGCCAGTACAGCACAAGGAAAGGTGTGCAACATTAGAATTAGAAAAATACTAATCAGTACAATAACAAGATTGAATTATACACTCATTAGGGAGATGAAGTTAAGTTTTTAAAGCCTTATCATGACTTTTTTTTGTTGTTGGATTCTCCCCCTTTGCATTTAATTTGTCACACCCAATGGATTCATTCTTCTGGGCTTCCTGGGGTTGTGATCCTCATTGTCTTTTCCTAGGATATTGTCTAAAATTTTTTGGAGTGTTGCTTTGGTATTCATGAAGTTCCTAAGGTTCTCTTTATCATCAAAGTATCTCATTTCTCCATCAATTTTGAAAGATAGTTTTGCAGGGTATATCAATCTGGTTGGAGGCTGTTTTCCTTTAGGGCTTAAAATACATCACTCCAAACTCTTCTTGCCTTGAGGGTTTGCATTGAGAAGTCTGCTGTGATTCTGATGGGCTTTCCTTTGTATGTGATTTGTTTTCTCTCACTGCTTGTAGAATTTTGTTCTTCTGTTGGGTTTCTGGAATCCTAACTATAATATGCGTTATGTGTAGATTTTTTTTTTTTTTTGAGCAAGGCTAGGGGAGTCCTATGTGCCTCACTTATCTGTATGTCAGGTTCTTTTCCCCTGCTTGGGAAGTTTTCTGCCATCACTTCTGTGAACAGTTTTTTTATGTCATCTGCACTCTCCTGTTTCTTCGTTGACTCCAATCAGTCTTACATTATTCTTCTTTGCATCATCTAGCAGCTGCTGGATTACTTTCTCGTGGTCCCTTACAATTTTAAAGCAATTTTTCTTTTCCTGGTCACTAATTGCAATCTTATCTTCTATATCTGAAATTCTATCCTCACATTGGTTCATTCTGATGTGTAGACTTTCAATGGAGTTTTTAATCTCCTGGAAATCTGTTTGTATCTCTTTTATGGATTCCATTTGTTTCCTATGTTGGGATTCCATCACGTTCCTCAGCTGCTCTATTTTTTTATCTGTGTCCTCTGTAGATTTATTAATCACGTCTTGCACTAAGAGCACAATCTTTGCTGTTATCTGAGAAATTATTTCTGATCTTATTTTTTCCAGATCCTCTTTTGTTGCCAATTTAGGGAGTCCAGGTGGTTGAGTATCAGATTTTTCCATCTTGTTTCCCTTTGGGGTTGCTGTAGGTGATCTGGAAGTCTGTTTTTGAGGCTTGTTTACATGTCTTCTCATATCCACAGGGTAGGGGGTGTTGCTGGCACCCATGGGCTCACCTCCTCTGCCCTAGGAGAGGTGGAATGGTGGCAGGGGAGCCTCCTCCTGAGCACTGGGATTGGCCCACCTCCTCTGCCCTAGATGTTGACACTAATCTTACAACTGTAATCTTAAGAGATAAATTTTAAAACTAATTAGGGGATTAGATAGATGGTAATCTTAAAAATATATGTATCTGAGAATAAAGAAAAAATTCTCACACATACAAAGTATGTTAGAAAAAACTTTTTAGTTTGTTACACTAAAAGACACATTACCATGAATCTCCCTCAAAATACACCCTCTCACTTTGAACACTTATCCCTTCATTCTTGCTCCTTCTGAAGCAATTCTAGAGGTTCTTTTTCATGGATAGCTTTAATTGTGCTGTGTGGCTGGCTTGATGTCCTCGACTGATTCAAAGCATTTACCTTTCATTGTCATTTTGACTTTGACGATGAGCCAGAAATCACAGTGTCAGATTCAGTGAATAAGGTGGATGAATACACACCATAATGTTTTTACAACCCCATCTTTCCATTGAATAGCCCTTGGCAATAGCATTCACCATATTTTTTAATCACACCTTGTAAAGACATAAAAGAAGACTTCCAGAACTGCTTCAAAAAGTGGCAAGAATGACAAGTGTGCTTGAAGCAAGGGGGAATATTTTTAAGGAGATTAATAGCCACATGACTTTTACTGTAATAAAATTTTAAAATTTAAACATTCATTATGTATTTTGGTCACATGTATATATCTGATTCCATTTTTTGTGTGTGGATTGTAACTAGTTTGACTGGTGACATCTATATTAGACTACCTTAAATAATATCTGAACTCTTGCTATGTGAGTGCTGCATAAGCATCCCTTAGTGATGGTGCAAAAAAGGAAGTGTAAAGAACTATAACCATGGTAAGAGAAAATGTATTTAGTAGTAGAATACACAAAATCATACAGCAAATTGGACAGCTAGAGAAAAGGACCTAACACTTTAAATACCTTCCAAAATTAGAGCTATTTTAGCCACCATGCCAGTAGCTCCCAAAGATAAATTTTCATGCCATCACTTGTACAGAAGTCTTCATTGAGTGATTTTCCTGAGCTCTAGGTGGGCATCTCTGGCTGGTTTGATGTTCAGCTGGCTGTACAAAAAGGCTGTGTGATCCTTAGAGTTGGTGAGTATAAAGTGCACATGAAATCCCTTGGCCAGGAATGCCTCGGTCACCTCGCAGGCCCGATCTTGAACCAGAAGTTTTTCTATTTCAGTGGTAAATATTTTTAGATTGACTAGAAGAATCAGAAAACATGGTTAGTGTTCTTTCTGTTCAGTAATGCAACAAACTTCACTCAGAAAGTCAGTTTCTTTGTCCTAAACCTAATTGGAAGGACTTCACCTAATTTGCAGCCAAAATGATTTTTCAGGCACATCACATTTCAAATAACCATATTCATCTTTGTGGTACTTTACAATAATGTGAATCAATTTTCCTCTGGGGCTTTTTTTAGATAATAGAAAACTGTACTTAGGAAGTCATATAATGTAAAAAGGTTATCCAAGTTTGTCTCTTGTAATAAAACTCAGGTTTCTAAGAGAGAAAAATGATCAATTAACTTTGTGCTACCTTAATGGCCCAGCAACTCAGATCCACCATAATCCTTTGTTTCAACACCGTACTATTGCAATAAGAAAAAAAAGGAAGCATAAAATGATATAATATATAAAATCTTGAATAGTGATGGTGCTTTTATAACTGTAGTGAAATGATTGGAAGCCACATTTTGAATTTCTGTTATTTCTCAAAATGTACAGGTAACTCTCAGCAGAACCAAAAAGGATTAAATTAATTCAAACAATTAATTGCAAGTAAAAATTGTAACAATTTTCATGTCACTTTTGGCTTAAATTAGTAAAGTAGAAGCTTTTGTTAGTTTGTCTTTAAGAATCAATAGGAAGGCCAGGGATCTAGCTCAGTGGTTCCTCCGCCTACCTTGCAAGTGCAAGGTCCCGAGTTCAATCCCCGGTACCAAAAAAAAAAAGAATCAATAGGATACACCCCATAAACATGAAATATTATTTGCAAAATTCAGAATCTTAAGTGTTAAATTGTGTTGTAAACCTCTCTGGGAACTACTTTAGTAATTATTCTGGTCATGCAAAGGTTGGTTACCTTTAATATTCAATAATTAACATCAAGCATGTGAGGATACTGATATAGACAAATCTAGATTCTGGCAATTTCATTTATGGCTTTATTTTCTTTGAAACGAACAGTGCTAGAGTAATGAACATCAATGCCATGTTTTTGTTAATATACCTCATAAAACAAAGAAGACCAGTGTGATCATAAATATGATACTCAGATAATTTCTGCAACATCTCCAACTTGGCCTAAGTAAGTTCATCATTGGAAACTCACTACCCATCTCAAGAGACAGTTCTGTCTTTGAGCAGCTGACAGTTATGATGATCCTCCTTATATTGATCCAATATCTATCTCACTGTGACCAAGCTTTATTCCCAGGGCCAGGCCAAGCAAGCCTAAACCCTTGCCCATGTCACAACTCATCAAATACTGCGAGACAACTATTAAGTCTCCCTCCATCTTCTCTTTTCTGGAACCAACATTTTGTGTCAAAAATAAAATTGGACAATCATATGTGGACAACCCATTATAGGTCTAGCAGACAGTTAAGTTCTAGGGAAAAATAAGATGCAAGACCTATGACTACATGCACAGTCTAATGCAAAAGATAATTCATAATCGGAAAGAATGGTAAAATGTGCTAAGCATAATTGAGGAATTAAAAACAGGATGTGATGTGGTATTTGCAATGGAGATTATCCTGCATGTAGGAGTCCAGGAAGGCCTGACAAAGGGGGTGCTGTTTGTATCTGAAAGGCAGATAAGAAAGAGGCAAGTGATTATGACCCAGGTAAATGCAAGTGTTAAGAAAAGTGTTCACAGAACTGCAAGTCAGCCAGCACTGGAAGCACTGGTGATAGGAAGAAGTGGAGGGAACAGCTTCTGCTCCTAGTTAGAAAGAGCCACTGGGTTATTTTCAGCAGAGGAATGTCATCACCAGACTTGCATTTTTGCAAACTGTATCAAGTGACTGCACAGAGAGAAGAAGGGAGGACAGGCAAGAGAAAGACAAAAATGATGAGTGTACAGCAATACTGAGGCAATGAAGGTGGGAGGAGAATAAGACTCCTAATTGTTGCACAGATGGACATTTCAGGAGTCCAAAATACTTGCATAGATGTTGGGTGGTCAGGAAGTTTGTTTGTGTTTTAATTTTGTTTCTCAAAGATCCCAGCTTTATCAACTAGTCCCATGTCATTCTATTTCCCATCTCCTCACCGTTTTGCCTGCTTTCTTGCTATTGATGGAACCTACTGACCCTTCTACCATAATTTAATTGTGACCCATTCTCCCTTACAGTGCAGTGATCCTGAAATAATAGCAGTGGTGCTGTTTACATCCCAGTGCCAACTTAACCTACAATTAAGTCATAGTTCCAAGCTATTAGGAACTATTGTCATATAGCTATGGCTGCCTTTATTTTGCAAATGCTGAGTTGTAAAATATGTAATTATATGTGGGAATAATTAGTTTTAGATTTATTTTTGTAATTATATTAATTGAACATTGGAGTGCATTAAAAAGTATGAAGGGCATGGCATTGAACTTCATGCAATGTCTTCAGGGTGAATAACGAAATGGTTTCTACCAGTACCTGAAAGCAAATCTTGTTCATTTGTAATAGAGCAATGTAAGCACAGTGAGCCATGCATCAACTCCAAGTTCAATGATTTCAGTACATTTACCAGGTGGAGTCTTCATGAGGGTTGATTTGGAAATGGGCCAATGCCCAAGGCAAGCAGAAAGCTTCCTGACTGTCTTGCTGTGGCTTTGGATGTGCAGTAAATACTTAGAGTTTCCCTGGAAGACACACTCAGTAGCACCAAAGTCCACCACTCTTTTATGCTCATTGCCTAGGCATCCCACTCTTCCCAACTTCTATCAATGTGTGATCTCCCCAAGCCCCTCATCCTAAGATCCTATTTGCCCTCCATATCCATCAGCCCAGTGCTAGCAAGCTCTGAGGCCCTTTTCCTCATCACAGCAGTGGATACTGGGAAACTGAGCTGTTTCATCTCATTTGGCCCAGTTCCTTTATACCGACCCATCTGCTCTTCAGTGGTGCATAAATTAGAGCCAAGTCCAGCTTTTGCAGGAAACACTTAGGGGGCCCAGGCTGGCCAGGAGAGAGGAGTGAGCAGGTTTTCTCTGTGCCTCTCCCTCTATGATATGAGCTGACAGAACCATGGCTTATAGCAGCTCCAAATCATGTCCATCAGCAGTAATATGGTAGACACCTTTGAAACACTAATGGTGGCCACCCAGAGACACATTGCCTTGTATTTGCCAGTCCATGCCCTACAAAGCTCAGGTATCTAGTGATAGAGACATAAAAATGATCATGAGAGGACACCAGAACAATGACCAACTCTTACATCAATAAAGTGAAAAAGGTATTTGCTTTGAAATGTAGGAAAAGAAAACTTCCTTGACCAAATTAGGTTTTTCTCATAGAAACTTCACTGAGTTACACATTGATAACAGAAACAAACACATAATTTTTATTGAATGAAAATAAACACCTTCAAGTTTTATTCATCTTCCAGTAGGTAGGAAACAATAACCAAAAATCCAATTTCAGTGTCATTCATTAGCTCCATGAATATACTTACACGGAAACCCAGTATGTTCAACAATAATTACCACTATGTACTAGATACCTATATCTAGTATGAGCAGGTCAGACTCTAATCTTCCCAAAAGTTATGAAGATGGGAATGTTTCCACTTTATGGATGAGAAAATTAAGGTCCAAAGACAGATAAGAAGTGGCAAACCACAGATCTGAGTCACATCAGTTTGGTCACACTGCGCTATGGCAGTCCAGCAAGCAAGGTGTCTCTGAGAGCCTCTCAGGAGTTTGAACCAAGGACAGACCACATATGCATGTGATTATGGTACCTGACCACATGCGGTGGGCATCTCAAGAGTGGCTAAATGATAATGGAGCTCAGAGGGGAACATACCATTTCTGAATGGCATGAAAGTGAAGACCGCCTGGAAGGTGAGGCATGGAAGGAAATGGAGAGAAACAGTTTGTAAAGCATCTAGACATAGCACAATAATTTTTGAGCAAATCCCCCAAACGCTTAACACTGAGTTGAGCATAGCAGGTCCTCAGGAAATCCCCACTGACTTAAAAACCTCATTACCACTCACTATCTGAATCTGTATGTAAGCTCAACCCGGTCATGAATATTGTGGCCATATGTGATTTCCCAGCTTTTTTTAGGATGATTTTAATTTTTTATTTCTTTTCTAGTCTGCAGAAATCAATGTTTAGTCCTTTTTAGTGTTAAAGGAAAAAAAGCCAGGAATTAGAATGTTTCTCACAGTGTCTATACTCCCCTAAGGAGAATGTACTCCCATTTTGGCATTGCTTACCCTTAGTTGATGTGTTAGCCACCTTTCTGTAAATATTACAAATATCTGAGATGATCAACTTATAAGGAAAAAATGTTTATTTTGGCTCACAGTTTTGGAAATTCCAGCTCATGATGAGTTGGCCCTTTCCTTTGGGCCTCTGATGAGAGAGCACATCACAGTGAGAGCTAATTAGGGAGTAGAACCACTCACTTCCTGGCCGGTGGACAGAAGAGAGTGAAGAGGTGGCCAGGGCCCCTCGATCCCTTTCTAGAGCATACCCTAGCGATCCAAGACCTCCCTCTCAGCTCCCCCATGCCTTAAAGGTTCCACTACCGCCCAATAACACAAGTCTAGGCTCCAAGCCTTTAACTCATAGGCCTTTTGAGACTGACATTCATATCCAAACCCTGGCAGTTAGTGAGAAAGTCTAGCCTTTCCACGAACTTGCCAGAGACCTGATAGGGGAGAACTATGTCTGAATTCAATCCTGCAATACTGAGGCACCTGCTAGAGGGCAATATATGTTAAATAATATGTGGTTGTCTGTGGGATGACTCAAATTATTTTTAATTCAAAAGCATGGTTCAATGCCTATGAGATACCCAAATGATTCTTTGTTTAAAAAGGAAGATCCAGACTGTCCACAGATATTTCAGGTGGAAAACAACAGCCTTTGAGTTTGTGTTGTTTTTCCAAAGGGTTTATCATAGGCACCTTTTTTTTTGCTTTTGTCCCTTTTCCAAACATCTTCACAAAACAGCCTCAGCATGATTTAAGGCAACAAACCTCTCCCAGTATCAGTTGTGAAGCCCTCACTGAAAGCTCTATTAACTATCTGAAAAGACAGTGATGAGGGAGGAAGGCAAATGTAGAGCATGAGGAACAAGAGATAGTTAATGACTGCTGTACTCCACAGCAGCTCTTCCTCTCCACGAGCGATTGGAGCAGGCTTTCAGGGGGCCCCATTTCTAAAATGAATCAGAGGGTCAATATTGGTGGTTTTATTTCATTATCTGTAGTGCACAGATTGTATTGTCCTAAGAATCAGTTGTTTGAGTTTGAAAAGATTCTGTGGGCTGGTAATTTTTGTTCACATCTATACATCTAGGGAAGAATACACAATACCCCACTGGGAAGAATACACAAGGGTAATAGATGTCATCCCATGGCCCATCTTAAACAGTCATGACTTCTTTCATAAATGGCTTATTTTACCCTGTGTATCTTCGAAACTGGTATTTAGGGCATTATCAACATGTTTTTTAAGAGGCATCCATCATATTTTAAAAAGTTTCACATCAGTTCCCCCACCCCTCAAGAAGCACAGTTTAGCATATCAGATTAGACACCAAGTTTCCTAAAGAAAATGCCAGTGTAGATATATGAACAAACATCAGATGGCCGCATTTCATAAAAGCACAAAAGATGGCATCTCAGGTCTCCATGGAAAGAGATTGTGCAGAGTACAGAATGGCACTGGATCCTGAGGTTCATCATATGACCAGTCTATCAAGACAGGTTGCCAGGCAAATTGGCCATGAGCTCTCTTCTAAATCTCCTAAGAGCACTTCATAGTCAAAAACTTCATACAAATTTTAGTACCCAAGTTCCAAGAGCCTCCTGTTGCAAATCCAGTGCAGCGTAGAGCAGCTGGGCACTGAGCAGCTCAGAAAGGACTGACCAAATCTAAACTACTTCCATCTGAAACTTTGTCTCCCCAGGGAATGTCTAAAACATTCTCAGATCATTCCAGGGGTCCCCAATGGATCCAGAGATCCATGCAGCTTGCCCTTAAGTTCAAGGGGGCTCCTAAAAGGTCGGGTTATTTTTCTGCTATCCTTATTAAAATTTAGCTCTGGAGGAGCAAAGTGCATTGTACATTTGTCCTTGCCCCTTCTGAAGTGAGAGAGGACCTCAGGGGTTCAAATCCTGCAAGAGCTGTATGGTGTTCATCATCCACAGGGGCCACCTACAAAGCTACGCACCTGTGGGCATAGTCCACAGTGGCACAAAGGCAGCAATGTCCTGGTAAACGTTCAAAACATGTCACTGTTACCAAACAGGAAGTGCTCATAGGGGGGATGTGTCTACACCCTACACACCTTGACACTGTTGAACATGTTGTTTTTGGAAACATCCTAAACTTTCAAACAAACTCTAAAGATAACTTGATTCTATCGAATAGTCTGCAACATCTCATGATCTCCTTCCTTAGTGTATTAGTGAGCTTTTCATTACTATAATGAAAAACCTGGTGAAGGATCACTTTACAAAGAAAAGATGTTTATTTGACTCACAGTTTTGGAAGTTCAGGGCATGGTGCTGGCTCAGGCTCACCTTTGGAGAGGATTCTCTTGGTTGTGTCACACCAAAGCTGGGGTGCATGTGTCTCCTCAGGTCTCTCTCTTCTTATAAAGCCACCGAAATTCAGTCATGAGGGCCTTAATGACCTTACGTAATCTTAATCACCTCCAAGGTACCACCTTCAAACATTCTAGTGGAGTTAAGTTTCTAGCCTCTCACTACCTCACAATGAGGATGAAACTTCAGCTCAGGAAGTGTTGGGAGCCCCTCCACCTTATCCAAACCTCGACACTCTGTGTCTGCTGGCTCTGCCTGTTTTGGAGCTGTTCCCTCTTGCCTCATTTGCTGAGTCTTCCTCCCCAATTGGCCCTTAAACTTTGGGAATCCTAAAGGCTTTATTCTAGGCCTTTTTTGCCTCTCTTGAAACTCTCTGAGTGCTCCTGGGGCACTTCATTTAGCTGTATAGTGCTCAAGATATCTACATCACCCCATGTCCCAGTCCTTGGCCTAATACTTGTGCAAATTCTTTTCCTGGAGCCCCACAAGCACCTTAAATATAGCAGTGGCAAAATGAACTCACTGCCTTCACTGACAGCCTAGCCTGACTTCAGCCCTATCCCTGGATTCCACATCTACCAGGATTCTCCTAAAATAACCTTGCTTCACAACTTCTGGGGACTAATTGGCTAATCCAAGATCTCACCAGGAGAAACTAAGGGTGAAGGGCAGAGGAGTAAGGGCCCTGTGCAATGTCTGCTCGGTTCCCTGTAAGCGTAAGTATATTCAATTACAGCAAAGCAAAGCCAACCCACCCCTGTGACTTCCTTTTGCCAAACTCTTTATCTTGGCCTTGGGTCATTCCCAGCCTTCTCCTCAAGGCAGCCTCATGCCTCACTTCTCAGCAGACTGAATTTCACACATGAAGCCCTGAATTTCCACAGCTCTACTTCAAAACAAATCATCTTTCTTCCTGGCTTTCCTTCCCTGGCAAATTTCTACTCATTTCTCATCCACCTCCGATGTCAGCTTCCAATGAAACCTTTCCAGATAGCCAGCTCTTTCTCTGCAACCTCATTGTGTTTCTTAGCATGCATATTCTAAATTATCCATTTCCGTGGCAGGCTCTGTCACATGTTTATAAGCTAGAAGGAAGGGACTACTTCTTTTGCAACTATTTATCTCCTGCACCTAAGATAGTAACCTGATACAGAGGAGGCACTTAATATATGTCTGTTGAATGATGAATGCATGGACGAGAACAAGAACACATATAGCCTGTGTGTCAAATTTATAGCCAAGTCTCTGCAGTTGGAAGAGCAACATAATTTAAGCAGTTGGGATACCTATCTTGCAGGGAAAAAAGTTAGATCAAAATTAAAGTGTTGGACCACCCTATATATGTGTCCTTAACATAATGTTGATATTCAGTACATTTTCAGTCACTAACTCAGAATGATTAATAACTAATCTCAAGAGAATTGAAAACTCCTGGGTCTGGGCTCCTGAGTAGAATAAGTTGTCAAAGTGATGAATGACTAATGTGTTTTTACTTTCAACATATCAGTATTCAAGTATGTCGTAGCACTTCACCCAGACTATCTGAAAAATCTAAATGATTTCTAGTTAAAAGGCACTATTACCTTTTTACGAGTGGTTGGGTAATGAGTAGCAGATGTGAGCAGTGTGCACATCTGTAATTGTAATTCTGGCTTCTGTTAATAATAAGTAAATGTAACAGGCTCCAAGTTCAGTTTTGCACATGGATCCTCCCAGTTAATCCTCATACTGGCCTCATCAGTGCTTTTTTCCATGGCTGGGAACAGTTCTTTGAGCTGCATACCAATTTATTCTTTTTAAATCATCCCCTTATTAGTAAGGATGCCAGGAAGAGTCATTGGATAAATTTGTCACAGGGAGATGTAGCATCTTCTAAGTTTCTCTAGCCAACGTACATTGCAGGATATCAGGCTTGGAAGGATACAGGACCCAGGTTCAGACCTACAAGTTGAGCCTATGGAAGGATTAAGCCATACCAGGATCATTCATATACATTTTAATATTGCTGTTGATTTTAATAATCAACTCCATAATGAGAACCATGAATGAGAAGCAGCTCAAACCCAGAGGTGGGTATTGCCTCTCAGGGCCCACTCATCCTCATTCAATTGAGCTACCCTCAGGAACTCAGGAATTCTGGGGTGATTGGCTATTCAGGCACTAATATTCTATTGGTGCCACCAAAATTAGAATCCATCTTGTGGTCCATGGCCAACAAAAAGAACCACACATATGTTATCCTACCTTCTCAGGGTGATGAAAAAGAGATACAATGACAAGAGCAGTATATTAACTCTGAGCTTTCATCTTGCATTCTCGTAGCACCCCAGGAAAAAGGCATTTTGCAAGATAGGTCATCTTTATAAATCATTCTGGAAGACCACTCCAATCCATGGAGCCACAAACCAATTTCCACCAGATGGAACTTGTATTCTTGGCCATTTGGCCCATCTCCAAATCTTCCTGACATTTTCTTCCTCATCCAGGACCTGCCAGACAGCTCTGGGGAACTGCAGGGCTGACATTTTAAAATTCCTATTAGTCCTTATGAACGGCCTAGTGTTGCTTTTCATCCCAGACCCATTGTAACAACACACACATATCCACACTTCAAATTGCAAACAAAATTTGTTTTATGCATGATGATATCTCTGCTTAGTTGAAAGGAGTTGAGCACAGATTTTGGAAGTGCATTTATAATTGTGTTTGTTGACATGAATTGTGTTATTGTACATAAAATTAGCCATGTTTTGTGAGAGCTGCCATGACTATCATTATCTCATTAATATATAGAGGTTGGCTGTATTTTAAAATACTCATTAATTTGATGTGATGCCATTCTGAGCATAAAATGTGTTGTCTGTATTAAGTAATCAAGCTCCTTCAGTTCTTCTTTATTCCGTAAAATCATTAGCCAATGCCTAATACCATTAGGACAGATTATTAAATCAAAAACTAGAAGGAAAAGTGTGTTCTTAGCCAGAGCCTAGAATAGCCCAGTTATCTATTGGTGAAAGAGACCACTTGAATTTAATTTGTGCTCAGGGTGGAAGCAACCTTTCTTCCAGGAAACTTGAGCTTTAACTTTTACCTTTGAGTGGAAATCTAGAAGCAAGAGAAGAATTCTGATGTATCTTTGATTCTAAAATGCCAGTTTTACAGGGCTCATCACTGTCCTTGTAAAGACATTGGAGGGAAAAAGAAAACACAGCCACCTTGAATATGAACATTGATGATAACATATTCTTAATAATACATAAGTCATGTTTTAGAATCAAGAAACTAGGATTATTAGTTTACTCAAGCCCCTGTAAATCTTACAATTAGCTTCCTCCCACAAAAGCTTCTGGAGCATATTTCCATTTTGAGGCTTCTCGTGACTGGAAGTCCACTTCACTTGCCACTCCTCACTGTAATCAAGGAGAAATCCTAAATTCCAGTTAAACCTCATGTTCTGAATGAAATATGAAAAGCAGCAATAATGCCCTTAGGCACATACAATGCTTAAAGTCGGTGTCATCTCTGCTGGACACTGAGCTCCTTCAAGTGAAAGAGCTCCTCTGCACCTTTTACTTCTTCTATTTGTATTCCTGGATTTCAGCACCATGCCTGGGAATACAGAATTGCTGGAGTACAATGGAAAGAACAAGAGTATTGCGGTCATCGAGGCCTTGTTCATTTATAATCCACACTCTAAGTGCCTGTGTGATACCAACAAAATTACTTCCTGACCTCTCTCTCCAGCAGTTTACTTGTCTTCAAAACATTTTGTAATCAATAGTATCCCCCTGGAAAGATAACTGTCAAACAGACATGGGGAAACTGATATGTAAATATATTACATGGAACACACTATTCATTCAAAACATGTTGGTATTAGTAGTAGTAGTAGTAGTAGTAGTAGTAGTAGTAGTAGTAGTAGTATTGCTATTACATCTGTTCACAGGTAAATATTCACTCCAATGTTGGCTGAAAGTTCCAAATGTACTTAATGAGTGAACAATGAGGAGATATTATGAGAAAGACTAAATTTGTTTCTGTCCTGCCCCCAATTTACCTGACAATCAACACAGTGGTAACTCAGTTCATGAACTTAATCCATTTCATGATTCTGGGAAAGATGGCTGTGTTTGTGTTCATGCAGGGAAGATGACAGCAGTCATGTCTGTCACCCAATGCGGAGTTCATGAATAGAAGCAAAATTTCACTGAACACTTCTGTTTACAAACCAAATTATTCGTGAACAGAAGCTTTCATGAACCAAGGTACAGCATTACTGTATAATGAACATAAAGTTTTTATACATGTAAACAGGTAATAATTCCCAATAAAGTGTTGAAAGCTCAAATTCCACCCTGTAGGAGGTTACCTTGGAATTTCCATATCATTTGTATTTGTTAAACTGTTTCCTTTCTCCCCCCACCCCTGCCCCAGTTTGCATCATTCATCAGGCTAACAGAACAGAGTAAAAACTTTTCCAAATTTGTCACCAAAAACAAACTGCCAAGGGATCTAGATTTGCAGAGATGTTAATGAATGCCTTTCATTATCTCTTCATTAATGGTAATCCACTCATTTTCAGGCTTTTGATTTTCTTCTTGTTTCTATTTTCCCTGCCAAATGCCATAAGGAGGGAAGGCAAATGACAATGGTAAAGTAATTTTTATTGACATCATAATTAATAAGTTGTAGAATTCTAGTAAAAGTAGAAGGACAGTGTTATGTATTGTATCTAGATGTCCCTCCAAAGCCTCACGCGTTCATACACAGGGCTTTCCAGAGGTGGCTGGGTCGAGGGTGTGTGAATATTGATTAAGGGTGTGCAATAACTAAATTAGCCTGCTGATTAGTTTAGCATAGCTCTGGTTGTGAATAATGGAAGGCCCACACTGGGTATAGATGGCACCAACCAATGGTCTTGTAGCCTGAATGGAATAAAAGAGAAAGAGAGGCTCACTGCTTTGCTGCCTCCTGCCTGCCCTGACACGGACTGTTATTCCTGTGCCATTTTCCTCTTCCATGCTACTCTGCCTTGGAGCTAGCCAACTATGGGCTGAAACCTCTACAAACTCTGAGTTAAAATAAACCTTTTCTCTTTTAAGTTGTGGAGGTTGGGTATTTTGACCCAGCAACAAGGAAGGAACTTAGACAGATGTCAGTTTCAAAGTGTCCCTTAGAACAAGCCCAAAGCTGGGCCATGGTGAAGTTGAAGCAAAATAAATGGAAAAAAGAAAGTAGCCATAAGAAAGGATCTGTTTCTGTTTTGAGCAACGTTTGGAGGGTGGGGAGGATTATGCTGCCAAGTCCAAGGAACCTAAGGACAGAACCCCTGATAATAACTGCTACCAATTGTGAATGACTCTTATGTTTCACACACTGCACAAGACATCTCATTTAGCCTTCAAACAGCCTTTTTGGTTTGATGCTCAGCTTGGCATTTTGAGTTTGATTACAGAGAAACTAAGGAGCTTGTCCCAGTTTCCAAACTAGGACTAAAAGGGGACATATGAGACACTTGGGGTGCAAAGTTTAGGGAGATGCTCACCATCAGGTTGGCACACACATATCTGAGGATAAACACCTCCTTAAATCCTGCACCCTGGGCTCTTCATTTACTTCACCCTGGTCCCCACCCTGCCATGATGACAGAACTAGAAAGAAAACAACCAAAGGAAATGTAGGACCAGGTCCAAAGTTCAAGTTCTTAACTACTCTGTTAGATACCAACTCAGGCAGTCACACTGGGCTTTCTGGAGAATTAAGTCAATAAACTGTGAGCACCTGCTGATGCAAGGTGCAAAGCACACTGAGATGAAAAGAGCAGTGCCTGTCTTCACAACTGCACAGCCAGTGCTCTGTGACTCACCACATCCCACTCAGGCTAAGAGGGAAGAAGGAAGGCAGGCAGATCGGCCCAGCACTGCCCTGCATCTCAGTCTTCTCTTGCTCTAGTGCTGGCAGCATGGAAAGGTGGCTCTTACCCACTCTGGGACTCATTCTCCACATCTGCAAATGGAAACAATTCCCCTGTGCTATCCACATCACAAAGGAACATAATGAGATCAGAGGGGATGATGCACTTTATTTATGTGCCATGGAAAACAAATAAGAGCCAGTCTTCTAAGGAAGGCCGAGTGTGATGCCAAGCGTGATATGCAGATACACGGGTCCCATCCACTTACTAATTGCTGATTAATTCACTAATTCCCTTTGGAATTCAGATTCTTGAGTCTCTCAATTTCTGCCTTTACCTCTTCTTATTTGAATAACCTCACAAAGGACTCTGTTCCCTGCTTCCTCGTGTATTGAATGAGAAAATTAGATTTGAAAATGATGCTAGGAATTTATAATTGTGTGACTAAAGTATTGAGGGAAATGTTACATACAGTTTGTAAATTTTTTGCAGTTTTGTCTTAATATTCATAGATCAGAACACATTCAAGAATATTGGATTTAGGCACTTGTGAATTTATATTAATGATGCAAGTTAGGACAATAAAAGAAACTGTTCTTAAATTTTGGCTAAGCATAAAGAATGCATTGTTACCATTTAAGATATTTATGGAGACCACTGAATAAGCACTGAATCTATATCTTTAGAATCTAAGCCCCTTTATTCTTCCAAGTTTTCTACATTGTCTCCCACGATAAGAAGTCACAGAATAGTAGAGTTTGGATCCTGATTCTGCCACTTATTAGCTCTGAGTATGTAACCTCCTTGAGTCCAAATAGCCAAGTGTATAAATGGAGCTGAGGGTTTTCATGAGACTCAAATTTATGGTGCTCATAATGAACCTTTTACGTAGTAAGCACTGAATACACCATTAAGTAGCTAGCTAGTATCAGTTTGAAGCATTGCTAGAACTAGCATTGCTGATAAAGGACAGCAGCAACCACATCCTAGAGAATTCTGTGGATGGGTAGATTTGTAGGTTCTGTCTTTCTCCATCTGAACTATGTGCTTTTCTTGGCAGTACAGAGAGTCAAACTTGGGGGCTCACACATGCTAGCAAATTCCCTGCCTCTGAGCTACACCTCCAACCTTCAACAGCACCCTCTTGAAGGTCCTGAGAGGCAGGACAAACCTCAGATGGATAGTCTCATGCAGGTGCTCCATGCATGAGAAAGAATAGATGCCTGTGCAAAATACTCAAATGTGAATTCCCAAACACATATATGGATGTGACTTTGCTATGTTAGCTCTCAAACCCCACTAATGGTATTCTCTGTCTCAACAAGACAGCAAGACAGGAAGTACTACCTGATAGAAAGAGATTTATCCTTGGAATGCAAAGACTAACAACTGAATCATACAAGCTGATCAGCTCTTGTTTCTTCATCTACAAAAGGGGAACAATGACATGCCATTACTTTGCGAAGTTTTGAGAACTGAGTAAGAACATACCTTTAGGACACTTGCAAAACAGTGTTGTACAAACCTAAAAACCAATTGCAGTACATATTTCTGGAGCCCAGGGAAACCAAGACAGGGCCTTGTAGTTCACCCATGAGCATTTCTAGAAGAGGAGAGCAAAGTTCATGCTTTTGCACCTGTAACCTATGAGAAGAGTTTGATTATTTAGAGAACAGCCACAGGATGTTAGAAGTCACATCCAGAAACACGGAGGGGGAAGCAAAAACACATCTCTCCATGCCAATTGCCTATGCATTGGGTCACCTTTCTCATCTCCTCCCCCCATGCTTTACTGACCCATTTCAGGGTGTACATGTTATGAGCAAAGCAACCCCAGTCACTGGGTGCTAAAGGGAACATAGAAAGGAATATGTCCTGGGTGTATTTCCAATTGGTAATTCAATAATTCCATGAAGAAATTATTTGTAGCGCTGATGAGCTGTACTCTATTCTTGAAAGCAAAAATGTAGTAAGTCTGGCATTGCCTTTGGAGTTGGGCTTACAGTCATTAAAAGCCCTTGACTCCTAGGTTTATCTCATACAAAGCTGGTCACTAATTCCTGAAGATCCTTCCTTTGTTGCTTTTCTGGTTTCTCCATCACAGTCTGATTTGGCCCTTATTCCTCTCATTGGGATTCATAGAGTGGCCTCTTCACTCTGGTTGCAAATCTATACCATTGGTATCTAGCAGATTGTGACCTCACAGGACTTACAGAGAGGAGAGCAGCCTCCTGTTCAGCAGTCAGGCCCTTCCCATGCTGGTCCTGCCTCCCTCTCTAGCCTTGGAAATCACCAACCTTTTTCCTGTGTCTGTGCCTTTTTTTCACACTCATTTCTTCAAGTCTTGTGAAATCTAGCCAATACTTAAGACCCAGCTCAGGCATCACCTTCTCTGTAAAGACTTATTTTACTGTTCTACAACTCCAGGACTATCATCACAATTTTATTCATCCTGCAGGCACAGCACATATCATGTACAGTCCTTATGCATGGTTGTGTGGATTGTTTACTGAGCAAGGACACCTGGACAAGAGGGCTAGAGTCTAAAATCAAACCTCTTATTCCTGTTCTTCTAATTTGCACAAAGGTGCAATGCAGAGTGGTGGTGACCTGTGTCAAAGGGGCTTCAGTTCTGTACTCCCTGAGGACATCTGCCCCTCTAGACATCAACTTTCCAGGGCCACGAATCCCTCATCTTTTTATCTTCAAGGCACACTGCAATCTCTTACATGGATTTCCAAAGGTTGTCAAATTTAGAAAATTAGAAATAGCAACAACAACAATAATAATATCAGTGCTTTAAAATCCTTTGTGTTGTAAGAACAAATCTCAGTGCTTCTGCCTGGAAAATCTCAGGTTTTCACAGGAAGCCTGTGAAGAAGGTTTCCATTTATAGATCATAAAAATGGAACTGGAAGAAGCTCATTTACTTGCTAAAAAGTCACACCGTCGGGATTTGAATCCAGGCTTGTCTAATTACAGAGCCTGATCCCTTAAATACCGTGGCAAACGGAGGGTGCCGCACGCACACCCCCATGCACACACAGGAAGCAAGCTCACCTGCAGATGATGGGGACACTAGGGCCTCAGGACCACTTGAGAATCCAAGATGTCTTGGTCGAAAGCTGCCTGATGAAGAGCAAATGCAGGGCATCCTGAAGTTCCTCTGGAAGAAAACAGGCATGCCTGGCATGGTGGCTTATGCTTGTAATCCCAGCATTCTGGGAGGCTGAGGCAGGAGGATTGAACATTCAAGCCCGCCCTGGGCAATTTAGTGGCCTTAGCATGACCCTGCCTTAAAATAAAAAAGGAAAAGGGCCTGGGAATATAGAAGGACAAGCCCTCTTCTGAAAGCTGTTCTCACTGCACATGTTAAAAAGGCAGTGAGTTCTTATGGAAGGCTGCTAGGAAAAGCCCTTAGAAACGCCAGTTATTCCAGCTCCATCCCCTATCTACAAACAAAATGGGACCTTGAAATTACCCCCTAGGATTCCAGATAGCCCTAGAACCTGGAGCAGGGCAAGATTCATCTTTGGTCTTACTCCAACATCCCGCTTCAGCTTGCACCTTTCCCTCCATGCCTCCTCCAGCCCAAAGGGCCATTTCCCCTCAGAGCTCTGGGAGCATTTGCTCTGCACCCCTCATTTCAAAATTAGCAGTTTTGTCCATTCATTTGCTCATTCACTCACATAGTGAACCTGAAATTGTCCTAAGTGCTGGGAACTGTGATAGGAGCTAGGATAGATGACAAATTAAAGCTCTTCCCATGTCCTCAAGGGTAATGGGCAAAGTGGATGGGCATGAGGACAGCTTCCACAGAGGGCAGTGGGGTCTATAACAAGGATAGGCCATGCCATTTGGATAGAGCAGAGATGGCGTGTTAAGCCCCCAGAAAGAAAGGCACAATACACAGCAGTCATGAAGGAGAAGAGGGGGAAGCCAGGGAATTTCAGACAAAAGCTCCTGAAATCAGAAG